>NW_027274061.1:0-139958 GCF_030028105.1 Mobula birostris
GGTTTAGGTTTAAAGTTGTTTCATGCCTCAGTTCATCAAGACAAAAAAGTTAATTTCTCAGTACTACTATGCTCTGACTTTAAGGTAGTATACATCTCAATTTTACACCAAAGTACTTACTGCAAACTAATGGAAACACCTTAGGTTAACTTCCCACATGATTATGAGTAGTTTGAAAGTTGATTCATGGCTGTACACATCAGCACAAAAAAGTTGTTATCTCAGTGCATGTAATGCTTAGACAATACAAATAGTATACATTTCAATTTTACACCAAAGTACTTACTGCAAACCTAATGGAAACAACTTAGATTAACTTCCCATATGATTCTGAGATGTCTGAAAGTTGTTTCATACCTGTGGACATCAAGACAAAAAAGTTGTTTTCTCAGTGCATGCAATGCTTTTACAATACAAATAGTATACATTTCAATTTTACACCAAAGCACTTACTGCGAACCTAATGGAAACACCTTAGGTCAACTTTCCACATGATTATGAGTAGTTTGAAAGTTGTTTCATGGCTGTACACATCAACACAAAAAAGTTGTTATCTCAGTGCATGCAATGCTTAGACAATACAAATAGTATACATTTCAATTTTACACCCAAGCACTTACTGCAAACCTAATGGAAACAACTTAGGTTAACTTCCCACATGATTCTGAGATGTCTGAAAGTTGTTTCATAGCTGTGCACATAAAGACAAAAAAGTTCATTTCCCAGTGAATAGAATGCTTTAACATAAAAGTAGTATACATTTCAATATTACACCAAAGCACTTACTGCAAACCTAATGGAAACACTTTAGGTTAACTTTCCACATGATTATGAGTAGTTTGAAAGTTGTTTCATGGCTGTACACATCAACACAAAAAAGTTGTTATCTCAGTGCATGCACTGCTTAAACAATACAAATAGTATACATTTCAACTTTACTCCAAAGCACTTACTGCAAACCTAATGGAAACACTTTAAGTTAACTTCCCACATGATTCTGAGATGTCTGAAAGTTGTTTCATACCTGTGCACATAAAGACAAAAAAGTTGATTTCACAGTGAGTAGAATGATTTGACATAAAAGTAGTATACATTTCAATTGTACTCAAAAGTCCTGACTGCAAACCTAATGCAAACAGATTTGGTTAACTTCCCAGATGAGTATGACTAGGTTTAAAGTTGTTTCATGCCTCAGTTCATCAAGACAAAAAAGTTAATTTCTCAGTACTACTATGCTCTGACTTTAAGGTAGTATACATCTCAATTTTACACCAAAGTACTTACTGCAAACTAATGGAAACACCTTAGGTTAACTTCCCACATGATTATGAGTAGTTTGAAAGTTGATTCATGGCTGTGCACATAAAGACAAAAAAGTTGATTTCACAGTGAATAGAATGCTTTGACATAAAAGTAGTATACATTTCAATTTTACACCAAAGCACTTACTGCAACCCTAATGGAAACACTTTAGTTTAACTTTCCACATGATTATGAGTAGTTTGAAAGCTGTTTCATGGCTGTACACATCAACACAAAAAAGTTGTTATCTCAGTGCATGCACTGCTTAAACAATACAAATAGTATACATTTCAATTTTACTCCAAAGCACTTACTGCAAACCTAATGGAAACACTTTAAGTTAACTTCCCACATGATTCTGAGATGTCTGAAAGTTGTTTCATACCTGTGCACATCAAGACAAAAAAGTTGTTTTCTCAGTGCATGCAATGCTTTTACAATACAAATAGTATACATTTCAATTTTACACCAAAGCACTTACTGCGAACCTAATGGAAACACCTTAGGTCAACTTTCCACATGATTATGAGTAGTTTGAAAGTTGTTTCATGGCTGTACACATCAACAGAAAAAACTTGTTATCTCAGTGCATGCAATGCTTAGACAATACAAATAGTATACATTTCAATTTTACACCAAAGCACTTACTGCAAACCTAATGGAAACAACTTAGGTTAACTTCCCACATGATTCTGAGATGTCTGAAAGTTGTTTCATAGCTGTGCACATAAAGACAAAAAAGTTCATTTCCCAGTGAATAGAATGCTTTAACATAAAAGTAGTATACATTTCAATTTTACACCAAAGCACTTACTGCAAACCTAATGGAAACACTTTAGGTTAACTTTCCACATGATTATGAGTAGTTTGAAAGTTGTTTCATGGCTGTACACATCAACAGAAAAAAGTTGTTATCTCAGTGCATGCAATGCTTAGACAATACAAATAGTATACATTTCAATTTTACACCAAAGCACTTACTGCAAACCTAATGGAAACAACTTAGGTTAACTTCCCACATGATTCTGAGATGTCTGAAAGTTGTTTCATACCTGTGCACATAAAGACAAAAAAGTTGATTTCACAGTGAATAGAATGCTTTGACATACAAGTAGTATACAATTCAATTTTACACCAAAGCACTTACTGCAAACCTAATGGAAACACTTTAGGTTAACTTTCCACATGATTATGAGTAGTTTGAAAGTTGTTTCATGGCTGTACACATCAACACAAAAAAGTTGTTATCTCAGTGCATGTAATGCTTAGACAATACAAATAGTATACATTTCAATTTTACACCAAAGTACTTACTGCAAACCTAATGGAAACAACTTAGATTAACTTCCCATATGATTCTGAGATGTCTCAAAGTTGTTTCATACCTGTGCACATAAAGACAAAAAAGTTGTTTTCTCAGTGCATGCAATGCTTTTACAATACAAATAGTATACATTTCAAGTTTACACCAAAGCACTTACTGCAAACCTAATGGAAACACCTTATGTCAACTTTCCACATGATTATGAGTAGTTTGACAGTTGTTTCATGGCTGTACACATCAACACAAAAAAGTTGTTATCTCAGTGCATGCAATGCTTAGACAATACAAATAGTATACATTTCAATTTTACACCAAAGCACTTACTGCAAACCTAATGGAAACAACTTAGGTTAACTTCCCACATGATTCTGAGATGTCTGAAAGTTGTTTCATAGCTGTGCACATAAAGACAGAAAAGTTGATTTCCCAGTGAATACAAAGCTTTAACATAAAAGTAGTATACATTTCAATTTTACACCAAAGCACTTACTGCAAACCTAATGGAAACAACTTAGGTTAACTTCCCACATGATTCTGAGATGTCTGAAAGTTGTTTCATACCTGTGCACATCAAGACAAAAAAGTTGTTTTCTCAGTGCATGCAATGCTTTTACAATACAAACAGTACACATTTCAATTTTACACCACAGCACTTACTGCAAACCTAATGGAAACATCTTAGGTTAACTTTCCACATGATTATGAGTAGTTTGAAAGTTGTTTCATGGCTGTACACATCAACAGAAAAAAGTTGTTATCTCAGAGCATGCAATGCTTAGACAACACAAATAGTATACATTTCAATTTTACTCCAAAGCACTTACTGCAAACCTAAAGGAAACACCATAGGTTAACTTCCCACATGATTCTGAGATGTCTGAAAGTTGTTTCATAGCTGTGCACATAAAGACAAAAAAGTTGATTTCACAGTGAATAGAATGCTTTGACATAAAGTAGTGTACATTTCAATTTTACACCAAAGCACTTACTGCAACCCTAATGGAAACACTTTAGTTTAACTTTCCACATGATTATGAGTAGTTTGAAAGTTGTTTCATGGCTGTACACATCAACACAAAAAAGTTGTTATCTCAGTGCATGCACTGCTTAAACAATACAAATAGTATACATTTCAATTTTACTCCAAAGCACTTACTGCAAACCTAATGGAAACACTTTAAGTTAACTTCCCATATGATTCTGAGATGTCTGAAAGTTGTTTCATACCTGTGCACATAAAGACAAAAAAGTTGATTTCACAGTGAGTAGAATGATTTGACATAAAAGTAGTATACATTTCAATTGTACTCAAAAGTCCTGACTGCAAACCTAATGCAAACAGATTTGGTTAACTTCCCAGATGAGTATGACTAGGTTTAAAGTTGTTTCATGCCTCAGTTCATCAAGACAAAAAAGTTAATTTCTCAGTACTACTATGCTCTGACTTTAAGGTAGTATACATCTCAATTTTACACCAAAGTACTTACTGCAAACTAATGGAAACACCTTAGGTTAACTTCCCACATGATTATGAGTAGTTTGAAAGTTGATTCATGGCTGTACACATCAGCACAAAAAAGTTGTTATCTCAGTGCATGTAATGCTTAGACAATACAAATAGTATACATTTCAATTTTACACCAAAGTACTTACTGCAAACCTAATGGAAACAACTTAGATTAACTTCCCATATGATTCTGAGATGTCTGAAAGTTGTTTCATACCTGTGGACATCAAGACAAAAAAGTTGTTTTCTCAGTGCATGCAATGCTTTTACAATACAAATAGTATACATTTCAATTTTACACCAAAGCACTTACTGCGAACCTAATGGAAAGACCTTAGGTCAACTTTCCACATGATTATGAGTAGTTTGAAAGTTGTTTCATGGCTGTACACATCAACACAAAAAAGTTGTTATCTCAGTGCATGCAATCCTTAGACAATACAAATAGTATACATTTCAATTTTACACCCAAGCACTTACTGCAAACCTAATGGAAACAACTTAGGTTAACTTCCCACATGATTCTGAGATGTCTGAAAGTTGTTTCATAGCTGTGCACATAAAGACAAAAAAGTTCATTTCCCAGTGAATAGAATGCTTTAACATAAAAGTAGTATACATTTCAATATTACACCAAAGCACTTACTGCAAACCTAATGGAAACAACTTAGGTTAACTTCCCACATGATTCTGAGATGTCTGAAAGTTGTTTCATACCTGTGCACATCAAGACAAAAAAGTTGTTTTCTCAGTGCATGCAATGCTTTTACAATACAAACAGTACACATTTCAATTTTACACCACAGCACTTACTGCAAACCTAATGGAAACATCTTAGGTTAACTTTCCACATGATTATGAGTAGTTTGAAAGTTGTTTCATGGCTGTACACATCAACAGAAAAAAGTTGTTATCTCAGAGCATGCAATGCTTAGACAACACAAATAGTATACATTTCAATTTTACTCCAAAGCACTTACTGCAAACCTAAAGGAAACACCATAGGTTAACTTCCCACATGATTCTGAGATGTCTGAAAGTTGTTTCATAGCTGTGCACATAAAGACAAAAAAGTTGATTTCACAGTGAATAGAATGCTTTGACATAAAAGTAGTGTACATTTCAATTTTACACCAAAGCACTTACTGCAACCCTAATGGAAACACTTTAGTTTAACTTTCCACATGATTATGAGTAGTTTGAAAGTTGTTTCATGGCTGTACACATCAACACAAAAAAGTTGTTATCTCAGTGCATGCACTGCTTAAACAATACAAATAGTATACATTTCAATTTTACTCCAAAGCACTTACTGCAAACCTAATGGAAACACTTTAAGTTAACTTCCCATATGATTCTGAGATGTCTGAAAGTTGTTTCATACCTGTGCACATAAAGACAAAAAAGTTGATTTCACAGTGAGTAGAATGATTTGACATAAAAGTAGTATACATTTCAATTGTACTCAAAAGTCCTGACTGCAAACCTAATGCAAACAGATTTGGTTAACTTCCCAGATGAGTATGACTAGGTTTAAAGTTGTTTCATGCCTCAGTTCATCAAGACAAAAAAGTTAATTTCTCAGTACTACTATGCTCTGACTTTAAGGTAGTATACATCTCAATTTTACACCAAAGTACTTACTGCAAACTAATGGAAACACCTTAGGTTAACTTCCCACATGATTATGAGTAGTTTGAAAGTTGATTCATGGCTGTACACATCAGCACAAAAAAGTTGTTATCTCAGTGCATGTAATGCTTAGACAATACAAATAGTATACATTTCAATTTTACACCAAAGTACTTACTGCAAACCTAATGGAAACAACTTAGATTAACTTCCCATATGATTCTGAGATGTCTGAAAGTTGTTTCATACCTGTGGACATCAAGACAAAAAAGTTGTTTTCTCAGTGCATGCAATGCTTTTACAATACAAATAGTATACATTTCAATTTTACACCAAAGCACTTACTGCGAACCTAATGGAAAGACCTTAGGTCAACTTTCCACATGATTATGAGTAGTTTGAAAGTTGTTTCATGGCTGTACACATCAACACAAAAAAGTTGTTATCTCAGTGCATGCAATGCTTAGACAATACAAATAGTATACATTTCAATTTTACACCCAAGCACTTACTGCAAACCTAATGGAAACAACTTAGGTTAACTTCCCACATGATTCTGAGATGTCTGAAAGTTGTTTCATAGCTGTGCACATAAAGACAAAAAAGTTCATTTCCCAGTGAATAGAATGCTTTAACATAAAAGTAGTATACATTTCAATATTACACCAAAGCACTTACTGCAAACCTAATGGAAACACTTTAGGTTAACTTTCCACATGATTATGAGTAGTTTGAAAGTTGTTTCATGGCTGTACACATCAACACAAAAAAGTTGTTATCTCAGTGCATGCACTGCTTAAACAATACAAATAGTATACATTTCAACTTTACTCCAAAGCACTTACTGCAAACCTAATGGAAACACTTTAAGTTAACTTCCCACATGATTCTGAGATGTCTGAAAGTTGTTTCATACCTGTGCACATAAAGACAAAAAAGTTGATTTCACAGTGAGTAGAATGATTTGACATAAAAGTAGTATACATTTCAATTGTACTCAAAAGTCCTGACTGCAAACCTAATGCAAACAGATTTGTTTAACTTCCCAGATGAGTATGACTAGGTTTAAAGTTGTTTCATGCCTCAGTTCATCAAGACAAAAAAGTTAATTTCTCAGTACTACTATGCTCTGACTTTAAGGTAGTATACATCTCAATTTTACACCAAAGTACTTACTGCAAACTAATGGAAACACCTTAGGTTAACTTCCCACATGATTATGAGTAGTTTGAAAGTTGATTCATGGCTGCACACATCAACACAAAAAAGTTGTTATCTCAGTGCATGTAATGCTTAGACAATACAAATAGTATACATTTCAATTTTACACCAAAGTACTTACTGCAAACCTAATGGAAACAACTTACATTAACTTCCCATATGATTCTGAGATGTCTGAAAGTTGTTTCATACCTGTGCACATCAAGACAAAAAAGTTGTTTTCTCAGTGCATGCAATGCTTTTACAATACAAATAGTACACATTTCAATTTTACACCAAAGCACTTACTGCGAACCTAATGGAAACACCTTAGGTCAACTTTCCACATGATTATGAGTAGTTTGAAAGTTGTTTCATGGCTGTACACATCAACAGAAAAAACTTGTTATCTCAGTGCATGCAATGCTTAGACAATACAAATAGTATACATTTCAATTTTACACCAAAGCACTTACTGCAAACCTAAAGGAAACAACTTAGGTTAACTTCCCACATGATTCTGAGATGTCTGAAAGTTGTTTCATAGCTGTGCACATAAAGACAAAAAAGTTCATTTCCCAGTGAATAGAATGCTTTAACATAAAAGTAGTATACATTTCAATTTTACACCAAAGCACTTACTGCAAACCTAATGGAAACACTTTAGGTTAACTTTCCACATGATTATGAGTAGTTTGAAAGTTGTTTCATGGCTGTACACATCAACAGAAAAAAGTTGTTATCTCAGTGCATGCAATGCTTAGACAATACAAATAGTATACATTTCAATTTTACACCAAAGCACTTACTGCAAACCTAATGGAAACAACTTAGGTTAACTTCCCACATGATTCTGAGATGTCTGAAAGTAGTTTCATACCTGTGCACATCAAGACAAAAAAGTTGTTTTCTCAGTGCAAGCAATGCTTTTACAATACAAATAGTATACATTTCAATTTTACACCAAAGTACTTACTGCAAACCTAATGGAAACACCTTAGGTGAACTTCCCACATGATTATGAGTAGTTTGAAAGCTGTTTCATGGCTGTACACATCAACAGAAAAAAGTTGTTAGCTCAGTGCCTGCAATGCTTAGACAATACAAATAGTATACATTTCAATTTTACTCCAAAGCACTTGCTGCAAACCTAATAGAAACACTTTAATTTAACTTCCCACATGATTCTGAGATGTCTGAAAGTTGTTTCATACCTGTGCACATCAAGACAAAAAAGTTGTTTTCTCAGTGCATGCAATGCTTTTACAATACAAACAGTACACATTTCAATTTTACACCACAGCACTTACTGCAAACCTAATGGAAACATCTTAGGTTAACTTTCCACATGATTATGAGTAGTTTGAAAGTTGTTTCATGGCTGTACACATCAACAGAAAAAAGTTGTTATCTCAGAGCATGCAATGCTTAGACAACACAAATAGTATACATTTCAATTTTACTCCAAAGCACTTACTGCAAACCTAAAGGAAACACCATAGGTTAACTTCCCACATGATTCTGAGATGTCTGAAAGTTGTTTCATAGCTGTGCACATAAAGACAAAAAAGTTGATTTCACAGTGAATAGAATGCTTTGACATAAAAGTAGTGTACATTTCAATTTTACACCAAAGCACTTACTGCAACCCTAATGGAAACACTTTAGTTTAACTTTCCACATGATTATGAGTAGTTTGAAAGTTGTTTCATGGCTGTACACATCAACACAAAAAAGTTGTTATCTCAGTGCATGCACTGCTTAAACAATACAAATAGTATACATTTCAATTTTACTCCAAAGCACTTACTGCAAACCTAATGGAAACACTTTAAGTTAACTTCCCATATGATTCTGAGATGTCTGAAAGTTGTTTCATACCTGTGCACATAAAGACAAAAAAGTTGATTTCACAGTGAGTAGAATGATTTGACATAAAAGTAGTATACATTTCAATTGTACTCAAAAGTCCTGACTGCAAACCTAATGCAAACAGATTTGGTTAACTTCCCAGATGAGTATGACTAGGTTTAAAGTTGTTTCATGCCTCAGTTCATCAAGACAAAAAAGTTAATTTCTCAGTACTACTATGCTCTGACTTTAAGGTAGTATACATCTCAATTTTACACCAAAGTACTTACTGCAAACTAATGGAAACACCTTAGGTTAACTTCCCACATGATTATGAGTAGTTTGAAAGTTGATTCATGGCTGTACACATCAGCACAAAAAAGTTGTTATCTCAGTGCATGTAATGCTTAGACAATACAAATAGTATACATTTCAATTTTACACCAAAGTACTTACTGCAAACCTAATGGAAACAACTTAGATTAACTTCCCATATGATTCTGAGATGTCTGAAAGTTGTTTCATACCTGTGGACATCAAGACAAAAAAGTTGTTTTCTCAGTGCATGCAATGCTTTTACAATACAAATAGTATACATTTCAATTTTACACCAAAGCACTTACTGCGAACCTAATGGAAAGACCTTAGGTCAACTTTCCACATGATTATGAGTAGTTTGAAAGTTGTTTCATGGCTGTACACATCAACACAAAAAAGTTGTTATCTCAGTGCATGCAATGCTTAGACAATACAAATAGTATACATTTCAATTTTACACCCAAGCACTTACTGCAAACCTAATGGAAACAACTTAGGTTAACTTCCCACATGATTCTGAGATGTCTGAAAGTTGTTTCATAGCTGTGCACATAAAGACAAAAAAGTTCATTTCCCAGTGAATAGAATGCTTTAACATAAAAGTAGTATACATTTCAATATTACACCAAAGCACTTACTGCAAACCTAATGGAAACAACTTAGGTTAACTTCCCACATGATTCTGAGATGTCTGAAAGTTGTTTCATACCTGTGCACATCAAGACAAAAAAGTTGTTTTCTCAGTGCATGCAATGCTTTTACAATACAAACAGTACACATTTCAATTTTACACCACAGCACTTACTGCAAACCTAATGGAAACATCTTAGGTTAACTTTCCACATGATTATGAGTAGTTTGAAAGTTGTTTCATGGCTGTACACATCAACAGAAAAAAGTTGTTATCTCAGAGCATGCAATGCTTAGACAACACAAATAGTATACATTTCAATTTTACTCCAAAGCACTTACTGCAAACCTAAAGGAAACACCATAGGTTAACTTCCCACATGATTCTGAGATGTCTGAAAGTTGTTTCATAGCTGTGCACATAAAGACAAAAAAGTTGATTTCACAGTGAATAGAATGCTTTGACATAAAAGTAGTGTACATTTCAATTTTACACCAAAGCACTTACTGCAACCCTAATGGAAACACTTTAGTTTAACTTTCCACATGATTATGAGTAGTTTGAAAGTTGTTTCATGGCTGTACACATCAACACAAAAAAGTTGTTATCTCAGTGCATGCACTGCTTAAACAATACAAATAGTATACATTTCAATTTTACTCCAAAGCACTTACTGCAAACCTAATGGAAACACTTTAAGTTAACTTCCCATATGATTCTGAGATGTCTGAAAGTTGTTTCATACCTGTGCACATAAAGACAAAAAAGTTGATTTCACAGTGAGTAGAATGATTTGACATAAAAGTAGTATACATTTCAATTGTACTCAAAAGTCCTGACTGCAAACCTAATGCAAACAGATTTGGTTAACTTCCCAGATGAGTATGACTAGGTTTAAAGTTGTTTCATGCCTCAGTTCATCAAGACAAAAAAGTTAATTTCTCAGTACTACTATGCTCTGACTTTAAGGTAGTATACATCTCAATTTTACACCAAAGTACTTACTGCAAACTAATGGAAACACCTTAGGTTAACTTCCCACATGATTATGAGTAGTTTGAAAGTTGATTCATGGCTGTACACATCAGCACAAAAAAGTTGTTATCTCAGTGCATGTAATGCTTAGACAATACAAATAGTATACATTTCAATTTTACACCAAAGTACTTACTGCAAACCTAATGGAAACAACTTAGATTAACTTCCCATATGATTCTGAGATGTCTGAAAGTTGTTTCATACCTGTGGACATCAAGACAAAAAAGTTGTTTTCTCAGTGCATGCAATGCTTTTACAATACAAATAGTATACATTTCAATTTTACACCAAAGCACTTACTGCGAACCTAATGGAAAGACCTTAGGTCAACTTTCCACATGATTATGAGTAGTTTGAAAGTTGTTTCATGGCTGTACACATCAACACAAAAAAGTTGTTATCTCAGTGCATGCAATGCTTAGACAATACAAATAGTATACATTTCAATTTTACACCCAAGCACTTACTGCAAACCTAATGGAAACAACTTAGGTTAACTTCCCACATGATTCTGAGATGTCTGAAAGTTGTTTCATAGCTGTGCACATAAAGACAAAAAAGTTCATTTCCCAGTGAATAGAATGCTTTAACATAAAAGTAGTATACATTTCAATATTACACCAAAGCACTTACTGCAAACCTATTGGAAACACTTTAGGTTAACTTTCCACATGATTATGAGTAGTTTGAAAGTTGTTTCATGGCTGTACACATCAACACAAAAAAGTTGTTATCTCAGTGCATGCACTGCTTAAACAATACAAATAGTATACATTTCAACTTTACTCCAAAGCACTTACTGCAAACCTAATGGAAACACTTTAAGTTAACTTCCCACATGATTCTGAGATGTCTGAAAGTTGTTTCATACCTGTGCACATAAAGACAAAAAAGTTGATTTCACAGTGAGTAGAATGATTTGACATAAAAGTAGTATACATTTCAATTGTACTCAAAAGTCCTGACTGCAAACCTAATGCAAACAGATTTGTTTAACTTCCCAGATGAGTATGACTAGGTTTAAAGTTGTTTCATGCCTCAGTTCATCAAGACAAAAAAGTTAATTTCTCAGTACTACTATGCTCTGACTTTAAGGTAGTATACATCTCAATTTTACACCAAAGTACTTACTGCAAACTAATGGAAACACCTTAGGTTAACTTCCCACATGATTATGAGTAGTTTGAAAGTTGATTCATGGCTGTACACATCAACACAAAAAAGTTGTTATCTCAGTGCATGTAATGCTTAGACAATACAAATAGTATACATTTCAATTTTACACCAAAGTACTTACTGCAAACCTAATGGAAACAACTTACATTAACTTCCCATATGATTCTGAGATGTCTGAAAGTTGTTTCATACCTGTGCACATCAAGACAAAAAAGTTGTTTTCTCAGTGCATGCAATGCTTTTACAATACAAATAGTACACATTTCAATTTTACACCAAAGCACTTACTGCGAACCTAATGGAAACACCTTAGGTCAACTTTCCACATGATTATGAGTAGTTTGAAAGTTGTTTCATGGCTGTACACATCAACAGAAAAAACTTGTTATCTCAGTGCATGCAATGCTTAGACAATACAAATAGTATACATTTCAATTTTACACCAAAGCACTTACTGCAAACCTAAAGGAAACAACTTAGGTTAACTTCCCACATGATTCTGAGATGTCTGAAAGTTGTTTCATAGCTGTGCACATAAAGACAAAAAAGTTCATTTCCCAGTGAATAGAATGCTTTAACATAAAAGTAGTATACATTTCAATTTTACACCAAAGCACTTACTGCAAACCTAATGGAAACACTTTAGGTTAACTTTCCACATGATTATGAGTAGTTTGAAAGTTGTTTCATGGCTGTACACATCAACAGAAAAAAGTTGTTATCTCAGTGCATGCAATGCTTAGACAATACAAATAGTATACATTTCAATTTTACACCAAAGCACTTACTGCAAACCTAATGGAAACAACTTAGGTTAACTTCCCACATGATTCTGAGATGTCTGAAAGTAGTTTCATACCTGTGCACATCAAGACAAAAAAGTTGTTTTCTCAGTGCAAGCAATGCTTTTACAATACAAATAGTATACATTTCAATTTTACACCAAAGTACTTACTGCAAACCTAATGGAAACACCTTAGGTGAACTTCCCACATGATTATGAGTAGTTTGAAAGCTGTTTCATGGCTGTACACATCAACAGAAAAAAGTTGTTAGCTCAGTGCCTGCAATGCTTAGACAATACAAATAGTATACATTTCAATTTTACTCCAAAGCACTTGCTGCAAGCCTAATAGAAACACTTTAATTTAACTTCCCACATGATTCTGAGATGTCTGAAAGTTGTTTCATACCTGTGCACATAAAGACAAAAAAGTTGATTTCACAGTGAATAGAATGCTTTGACATACAAGTAGTATACAATTCAATTTTACACCAAAGCACTTACTGCAAACCTAATGGAAACACTTTAGGTTAACTTTCCACATGATTATGAGTAGTTTGAAAGTTGTTTCATGGCTGTACACATCAACACAAAAAAGTTGTTATCTCAGTGCATGCAGTGCTTAAACAATACAAATAGTATACATTTCAATTTCACTCCAAAGAACTTACTGCAAACTAATGGAAACACCTTAGGTTAACTTCCCACATGATTATGAGTAGTTTGAAAGTTGATTGATGGCTGTACACATCAACACAAAAAAGTTGTTATCTCAGTGCATGTAATGCTTAGACAATACAAACAGTATACATTTCAATTTTACACCAAAGTACTTACTGCAAACCTAATGGAAACAACTTAGATTAACTTCCCATATGATTCTGAGATGTCTGAAAGTTGTTTCATACCTGTGCACATCAAGACAAAAAAGTTGTTTTCTCAGTTCAAGCAATGCTTTTACAATACAAACAGTACACATTTCAATTTTACACCACAGCACTTACTGCAAACCTAATGGAAACACCTTAGGTTAACTTTCCACATGATTATGAGTAGTTTGAAAGCTGTTTCATGGCTGTACACATCAACAGAAAAAAGTTGTTAGCTCAGTGCCTGCAATGCTTAGACAATACAAATAGTATACATTTCAATTTTACTCCAAAGCACTTACTGCAAACCTAATGGAAACACTTTAATTTAACTTCCCACCTGATTCTGAGATGTCTGAAAGTTGTTTCATACCTGTGCACATAAAGACAAAAAAGTTGATTTCACAGTGAATAGAATGCTTTGACATACAAGTAGTATACAATTCAATTTTACACCAAAGCACTTACTGCAAACCTAATGGAAACACTTTAGGTTAACTTTCCACATGATTATGAGTAGTTTGAAAGTTGTTTCATGGCTGTACACATCAACACAAAAAAGTTGTTATCTCAGTGCATGTAATGCTTAGACAATACAAATAGTATACATTTCAATTTTACACCAAAGTACTTACTGCAAACCTAATGGAAACAACTTAGATTAACTTCCCATATGATTCTGAGATGTCTCAAAGTTGTTTCATACCTGTGCACATAAAGACAAAAAAGTTGTTTTCTCAGTGCATGCAATGCTTTTACAATACAAATAGTATACATTTCAAGTTTACACCAAAGCACTTACTGCAAACCTAATGGAAACACCTTATGTCAACTTTCCAGATGATTATGAGTAGTTTGAAAGTTGTTTCATGGCTGTACACATCAACACAAAAAAGTTGTTATCTCAGTGCATGCAATGCTTAGACAATACAAATAGTATACATTTCAATTTTACACCAAAGCACTTACTGCAAACCTAATGGAAACAACTTAGGTTAACTTCCCACATGATTCTGAGATGTCTGAAAGTTGTTTCATAGCTGTGCACATAAAGACAGAAAAGTTGATTTCCCAGTGAATACAAAGCTTTAACATAAAAGTAGTATACATTTCAATTTTACACCAAAGCACTTACTGCAAACCTAATGGAAACAACTTAGGTTAACTTCCCACATGATTCTGAGATGTCTGAAAGTTGTTTCATACCTGTGCACATCAAGACAAAAAAGTTGTTTTCTCAGTGCATGCAATGCTTTTACAATACAAACAGTACACATTTCAATTTACACCACAGCACTTACTGCAAACCTAATGGAAACATCTTAGGTTAACTTTCCACATGATTATGAGTAGTTTGAAAGTTGTTTCATGGCTGTACACATCAGAAAAAAGTTGTTATCTCAGAGCATGCAATGCTTAGACAACACAAATAGTATACATTTCAATTTACTCCAAAGCACTTACTGCAAACCTAATGAACACAACTTTAAGTTAACTTCCCATATTTTCTGAGATGTCTGAAAGTTGTTTCATAGCTGTGCACATAAAGACAAAAAAGTTGATTTCACAGTGAATAGAATGCTTTGACATAAAAGTAGTGTACATTTCAATTTTACACCAAAGCACTTACTGCAACCCTAATGGAAACACTTTAGTTTAACTTTCCACATGATTATGAGTAGTTTGAAAGTTGTTTCATGGCTGTACACATCAACACAAAAAAGTTGTTATCTCAGTGCATGCACTGCTTAAACAATACAAATAGTATACATTTCAATTTTACTCCAAAGCACTTACTGCAAACCTAATGGAAACACTTTAAGTTAACTTCCCATATGATTCTGAGATGTCTGAAAGTTGTTTCATACCTGTGCACATAAAGACAAAAAAGTTGATTTCACAGTGAGTAGAATGATTTGACATAAAAGTAGTATACATTTCAATTGTACTCAAAAGTCCTGACTGCAAACCTAATGCAAACAGATTTGGTTAACTTCCCAGATGAGTATGACTAGGTTTAAAGTTGTTTCATGCCTCAGTTCATCAAGACAAAAAAGTTAATTTCTCAGTACTACTATGCTCTGACTTTAAGGTAGTATACATCTCAATTTTACACCAAAGTACTTACTGCAAACTAATGGAAACACCTTAGGTTAACTTCCCACATGATTATGAGTAGTTTGAAAGTTGATTCATGGCTGTACACATCAGCACAAAAAAGTTGTTATCTCAGTGCATGTAATGCTTAGACAATACAAATAGTATACATTTCAATTTTACACCAAAGTACTTACTGCAAACCTAATGGAAACAACTTAGATTAACTTCCCATATGATTCTGAGATGTCTGAAAGTTGTTTCATACCTGTGGACATCAAGACAAAAAAGTTGTTTTCTCAGTGCATGCAATGCTTTTACAATACAAATAGTATACATTTCAATTTTACACCAAAGCACTTACTGCGAACCTAATGGAAAGACCTTAGGTCAACTTTCCACATGATTATGAGTAGTTTGAAAGTTGTTTCATGGCTGTACACATCAACACAAAAAAGTTGTTATCTCAGTGCATGCAATGCTTAGACAATACAAATAGTATACATTTCAATTTTACACCCAAGCACTTACTGCAAACCTAATGGAAACAACTTAGGTTAACTTCCCACATGATTCTGAGATGTCTGAAAGTTGTTTCATAGCTGTGCACATAAAGACAAAAAAGTTCATTTCCCAGTGAATAGAATGCTTTAACATAAAAGTAGTATACATTTCAATATTACACCAAAGCACTTACTGCAAACCTAATGGAAACACTTTAGGTTAACTTTCCACATGATTATGAGTAGTTTGAAAGTTGTTTCATGGCTGTACACATCAACACAAAAAAGTTGTTATCTCAGTGCATGCACTGCTTAAACAATACAAATAGTATACATTTCAACTTTACTCCAAAGCACTTACTGCAAACCTAATGGAAACACTTTAAGTTAACTTCCCACATGATTCTGAGATGTCTGAAAGTTGTTTCATACCTGTGCACATAAAGACAAAAAAGTTGATTTCACAGTGAGTAGAATGATTTGACATAAAAGTAGTATACATTTCAATTGTACTCAAAAGTCCTGACTGCAAACCTAATGCAAACAGATTTGTTTAACTTCCCAGATGAGTATGACTAGGTTTAAAGTTGTTTCATGCCTCAGTTCATCAAGACAAAAAAGTTAATTTCTCAGTACTACTATGCTCTGACTTTAAGGTAGTATACATCTCAATTTTACACCAAAGTACTTACTGCAAACTAATGGAAACACCTTAGGTTAACTTCCCACATGATTATGAGTAGTTTGAAAGTTGATTCATGGCTGTACACATCAACACAAAAAAGTTGTTATCTCAGTGCATGTAATGCTTAGACAATACAAATAGTATACATTTCAATTTTACACCAAAGTACTTACTGCAAACCTAATGGAAACAACTTACATTAACTTCCCATATGATTCTGAGATGTCTGAAAGTTGTTTCATACCTGTGCACATCAAGACAAAAAAGTTGTTTTCTCAGTGCATGCAATGCTTTTACAATACAAATAGTACACATTTCAATTTACACCAAAGCACTTACTGCGAACCTAATGGAAACACCTTAGGTCAACTTTCCACATGATTATGAGTAGTTTGAAAGTTGTTTCATGGCTGTACACATCAACAGAAAAAACTTGTTATCTCAGTGCATGCAATGCTTAGACAATACAAATAGTATACATTTCAATTTTACACCAAAGCACTTACTGCAAACCTAAAGGAAACAACTTAGGTTAACTTCCCACATGATTCTGAGATGTCTGAAAGTTGTTTCATAGCTGTGCACATAAAGACAAAAAAGTTCATTTCCCAGTGAATAGAATGCTTTAACATAAAAGTAGTATACATTTCAATTTTACACCAAAGCACTTACTGCAAACCTAATGGAAACACTTTAGGTTAACTTTCCACATGATTATGAGTAGTTTGAAAGTTGTTTCATGGCTGTACACATCAACAGAAAAAAGTTGTTATCTCAGTGCATGCAATGCTTAGACAATACAAATAGTATACATTTCAATTTTACACCAAAGCACTTACTGCAAACCTAATGGAAACAACTTAGGTTAACTTCCCACATGATTCTGAGATGTCTGAAAGTAGTTTCATACCTGTGCACATCAAGACAAAAAAGTTGTTTTCTCAGTGCAAGCAATGCTTTTACAATACAAATAGTATACATTTCAATTTTACACCAAAGTACTTACTGCAAACCTAATGGAAACACCTTAGGTGAACTTCCCACATGATTATGAGTAGTTTGAAAGCTGTTTCATGGCTGTACACATCAACAGAAAAAAGTTGTTAGCTCAGTGCCTGCAATGCTTAGACAATACAAATAGTATACATTTCAATTTTACTCCAAAGCACTTGCTGCAAACCTAATAGAAACACTTTAATTTAACTTCCCACATGATTCTGAGATGTCTGAAAGTTGTTTCATACCTGTGCACATAAAGACAAAAAAGTTGATTTCACAGTGAATAGAATGCTTTGACATACAAGTAGTATACAATTCAATTTTACACCAAAGCACTTACTGCAAACCTAATGGAAACACTTTAGGTTAACTTTCCACATGATTATGAGTAGTTTGAAAGTTGTTTCATGGCTGTACACATCAACACAAAAAAGTTGTTATCTCAGTGCATGCAGTGCTTAAACAATACAAATAGTATACATTTCAATTTCACTCCAAAGAACTTACTGCAAACTAATGGAAACACCTTAGGTTAACTTCCCACATGATTATGAGTAGTTTGAAAGTTGATTGATGGCTGTACACATCAACACAAAAAAGTTGTTATCTCAGTGCATGTAATGCTTAGACAATACAAACAGTATACATTTCAATTTTACACCAAAGTACTTACTGCAAACCTAATGGAAACAACTTAGATTAACTTCCCATATGATTCTGAGATGTCTGAAAGTTGTTTCATACCTGTGCACATCAAGACAAAAAAGTTGTTTTCTCAGTTCAAGCAATGCTTTTACAATACAAACAGTACACATTTCAATTTTACACCACAGCACTTACTGCAAACCTAATGGAAACACCTTAGGTTAACTTTCCACATGATTATGAGTAGTTTGAAAGCTGTTTCATGGCTGTACACATCAACAGAAAAAAGTTGTTAGCTCAGTGCCTGCAATGCTTAGACAATACAAATAGTATACATTTCAATTTTACTCCAAAGCACTTACTGCAAACCTAATGGAAACACTTTAATTTAACTTCCCACCTGATTCTGAGATGTCTGAAAGTTGTTTCATACCTGTGCACATAAAGACAAAAAAGTTGATTTCACAGTGAATAGAATGCTTTGACATACAAGTAGTATACAATTCAATTTTACACCAAAGCACTTACTGCAAACCTAATGGAAACACTTTAGGTTAACTTTCCACATGATTATGAGTAGTTTGAAAGTTGTTTCATGGCTGTACACATCAACACAAAAAAGTTGTTATCTCAGTGCATGTAATGCTTAGACAATACAAATAGTATACATTTCAATTTTACACCAAAGTACTTACTGCAAACCTAATGGAAACAACTTAGATTAACTTCCCATATGATTCTGAGATGTCTCAAAGTTGTTTCATACCTGTGCACATAAAGACAAAAAAGTTGTTTTCTCAGTGCATGCAATGCTTTTACAATACAAATAGTATACATTTCAAGTTTACACCAAAGCACTTACTGCAAACCTAATGGAAACACCTTATGTCAACTTTCCACATGATTATGAGTAGTTTGAAAGTTGTTTCATGGCTGTACACATCAACACAAAAAAGTTGTTATCTCAGTGCATGCAATGCTTAGACAATACAAATAGTATACATTTCAATTTTACACCAAAGCACTTACTGCAAACCTAATGGAAACAACTTAGGTTAACTTCCCACATGATTCTGAGATGTCTGAAAGTTGTTTCATAGCTGTGCACATAAAGACAGAAAAGTTGATTTCCCAGTGAATACAAAGCTTTAACATAAAAGTAGTATACATTTCAATTTTACACCAAAGCACTTACTGCAAACCTAATGGAAACAACTTAGGTTAACTTCCCACATGATTCTGAGATGTCTGAAAGTTGTTTCATACCTGTGCACATCAAGACAAAAAAGTTGTTTTCTCAGTGCATGCAATGCTTTTACAATACAAACAGTACACATTTCAATTTTACACCACAGCACTTACTGCAAACCTAATGGAAACATCTTAGGTTAACTTTCCACATGATTATGAGTAGTTTGAAAGTTGTTTCATGGCTGTACACATCAACAGAAAAAAGTTGTTATCTCAGAGCATGCAATGCTTAGACAACACAAATAGTATACATTTCAATTTTACTCCAAAGCACTTACTGCAAACCTAAAGGAAACACCATAGGTTAACTTCCCACATGATTCTGAGATGTCTGAAAGTTGTTTCATAGCTGTGCACATAAAGACAAAAAAGTTGATTTCACAGTGAATAGAATGCTTTGACATAAAAGTAGTGTACATTTCAATTTTACACCAAAGCACTTACTGCAACCCTAATGGAAACACTTTAGTTTAACTTTCCACATGATTATGAGTAGTTTGAAAGTTGTTTCATGGCTGTACACATCAACACAAAAAAGTTGTTATCTCAGTGCATGCACTGCTTAAACAATACAAATAGTATACATTTCAATTTTACTCCAAAGCACTTACTGCAAACCTAATGGAAACACTTTAAGTTAACTTCCCATATGATTCTGAGATGTCTGAAAGTTGTTTCATACCTGTGCACATAAAGACAAAAAAGTTGATTTCACAGTGAGTAGAATGATTTGACATAAAAGTAGTATACATTTCAATTGTACTCAAAAGTCCTGACTGCAAACCTAATGCAAACAGATTTGGTTAACTTCCCAGCTGAGTATGACTAGGTTTAAAGTTGTTTCATGCCTCAGTTCATCAAGACAAAAAAGTTAATTTCTCAGTACTACTATGCTCTGACTTTAAGGTAGTATACATCTCAATTTTACACCAAAGTACTTACTGCAAACTAATGGAAACACCTTAGGTTAACTTCCCACATGATTATGAGTAGTTTGAAAGTTGATTCATGGCTGTACACATCAGCACAAAAAAGTTGTTATCTCAGTGCATGTAATGCTTAGACAATACAAATAGTATACATTTCAATTTTACACCAAAGTACTTACTGCAAACCTAATGGAAACAACTTAGATTAACTTCCCATATGATTCTGAGATGTCTGAAAGTTGTTTCATACCTGTGGACATCAAGACAAAAAAGTTGTTTTCTCAGTGCATGCAATGCTTTTACAATACAAATAGTATACATTTCAATTTTACACCAAAGCACTTACTGCGAACCTAATGGAAAGACCTTAGGTCAACTTTCCACATGATTATGAGTAGTTTGAAAGTTGTTTCATGGCTGTACACATCAACACAAAAAAGTTGTTATCTCAGTGCATGCAATGCTTAGACAATACAAATAGTATACATTTCAATTTTACACCCAAGCACTTACTGCAAACCTAATGGAAACAACTTAGGTTAACTTCCCACATGATTCTGAGATGTCTGAAAGTTGTTTCATAGCTGTGCACATAAAGACAAAAAAGTTCATTTCCCAGTGAATAGAATGCTTTAACATAAAAGTAGTATACATTTCAATATTACACCAAAGCACTTACTGCAAACCTAATGGAAACACTTTAGGTTAACTTTCCACATGATTATGAGTAGTTTGAAAGTTGTTTCATGGCTGTACACATCAACACAAAAAAGTTGTTATCTCAGTGCATGCACTGCTTAAACAATACAAATAGTATACATTTCAACTTTACTCCAAAGCACTTACTGCAAACCTAATGGAAACACTTTAAGTTAACTTCCCACATGATTCTGAGATGTCTGAAAGTTGTTTCATACCTGTGCACATAAAGACAAAAAAGTTGATTTCACAGTGAGTAGAATGATTTGACATAAAAGTAGTATACATTTCAATTGTACTCAAAAGTCCTGACTGCAAACCTAATGCAAACAGATTTGTTTAACTTCCCAGATGAGTATGACTAGGTTTAAAGTTGTTTCATGCCTCAGTTCATCAAGACAAAAAAGTTAATTTCTCAGTACTACTATGCTCTGACTTTAAGGTAGTATACATCTCAATTTTACACCAAAGTACTTACTGCAAACTAATGGAAACACCTTAGGTTAACTTCCCACATGATTATGAGTAGTTTGAAAGTTGATTCATGGCTGTACACATCAACACAAAAAAGTTGTTATCTCAGTGCATGTAATGCTTAGACAATACAAATAGTATACATTTCAATTTTACACCAAAGTACTTACTGCAAACCTAATGGAAACAACTTACATTAACTTCCCATATGATTCTGAGATGTCTGAAAGTTGTTTCATACCTGTGCACATCAAGACAAAAAAGTTGTTTTCTCAGTGCATGCAATGCTTTTACAATACAAATAGTACACATTTCAATTTTACACCAAAGCACTTACTGCGAACCTAATGGAAACACCTTAGGTCAACTTTCCACATGATTATGAGTAGTTTGAAAGTTGTTTCATGGCTGTACACATCAACAGAAAAAACTTGTTATCTCAGTGCATGCAATGCTTAGACAATACAAATAGTATACATTTCAATTTTACACCAAAGCACTTACTGCAAACCTAAAGGAAACAACTTAGGTTAACTTCCCACATGATTCTGAGATGTCTGAAAGTTGTTTCATAGCTGTGCACATAAAGACAAAAAAGTTCATTTCCCAGTGAATAGAATGCTTTAACATAAAAGTAGTATACATTTCAATTTTACACCAAAGCACTTACTGCAAACCTAATGGAAACACTTTAGGTTAACTTTCCACATGATTATGAGTAGTTTGAAAGTTGTTTCATGGCTGTACACATCAACAGAAAAAAGTTGTTATCTCAGTGCATGCAATGCTTAGACAATACAAATAGTATACATTTCAATTTTACACCAAAGCACTTACTGCAAACCTAATGGAAACAACTTAGGTTAACTTCCCACATGATTCTGAGATGTCTGAAAGTAGTTTCATACCTGTGCACATCAAGACAAAAAAGTTGTTTTCTCAGTGCAAGCAATGCTTTTACAATACAAATAGTATACATTTCAATTTTACACCAAAGTACTTACTGCAAACCTAATGGAAACACCTTAGGTGAACTTCCCACATGATTATGAGTAGTTTGAAAGCTGTTTCATGGCTGTACACATCAACAGAAAAAAGTTGTTAGCTCAGTGCCTGCAATGCTTAGACAATACAAATAGTATACATTTCAATTTTACTCCAAAGCACTTGCTGCAAACCTAATAGAAACACTTTAATTTAACTTCCCACATGATTCTGAGATGTCTGAAAGTTGTTTCATACCTGTGCACATAAAGACAAAAAAGTTGATTTCACAGTGAATAGAATGCTTTGACATACAAGTAGTATACAATTCAATTTTACACCAAAGCACTTACTGCAAACCTAATGGAAACACTTTAGGTTAACTTTCCACATGATTATGAGTAGTTTGAAAGTTGTTTCATGGCTGTACACATCAACACAAAAAAGTTGTTATCTCAGTGCATGCAGTGCTTAAACAATACAAATAGTATACATTTCAATTTCACTCCAAAGAACTTACTGCAAACTAATGGAAACACCTTAGGTTAACTTCCCACATGATTATGAGTAGTTTGAAAGTTGATTGATGGCTGTACACATCAACACAAAAAAGTTGTTATCTCAGTGCATGTAATGCTTAGACAATACAAACAGTATACATTTCAATTTTACACCAAAGTACTTACTGCAAACCTAATGGAAACAACTTAGATTAACTTCCCATATGATTCTGAGATGTCTGAAAGTTGTTTCATACCTGTGCACATCAAGACAAAAAAGTTGTTTTCTCAGTGCATGCAATGCTTTTACAATACAAATAGTATACATTTCAATTTTACACCACAGCACTTACTGCAAACCTAATGGAAACACCTTAGGTTAACTTTCCACATGATTATGAGTAGTTTGAAAGCTGTTTCATGGCTGTACACATCAACAGAAAAAAGTTGTTAGCTCAGTGCCTGCAATGCTTAGACAATACAAATAGTATACATTTCAATTTTACACCAAAGCACTTACTGCAAACCTAATGGAAACAACTTAGGTTAACTTCCCACATGATTCTGAGATGTCTGAAAGTTGTTTCATAGCTGTGCACATAAAGACAGAAAAGTTGATTTCCCAGTGAATAGAATGCTTTGACATAAAAGTAGTATACATTTCAATTTTACACCAAAGCACTTACTGCAAACCTAATGGAAACAACTTAGGTTAACTTCCCACATGATTCTGAGATGTCTGAAAGTTGTTTCATACCTGTGCACATCAAGACAAAAAAGTTGTTTTCTCAGTGCATGCAATGCTTTTACAATACAAACAGTACACATTTCAATTTTACACCACAGCACTTACTGCAAACCTAATGGAAACATCTTAGGTTAACTTTCCACATGATTATGAGTAGTTTGAAAGTTGTTTCATGGCTGTACACATCAACAGAAAAAAGTTGTTATCTCAGAGCATGCAATGCTTAGACAACACAAATAGTATACATTTCAATTTTACTCCAAAGCACTTACTGCAAACCTAAAGGAAACACCATAGGTTAACTTCCCACATGATTCTGAGATGTCTGAAAGTTGTTTCATAGCTGTGCACATAAAGACAAAAAAGTTGATTTCACAGTGAATAGAATGCTTTGACATAAAAGTAGTGTACATTTCAATTTTACACCAAAGCACTTACTGCAACCCTAATGGAAACACTTTAGTTTAACTTTCCACATGATTATGAGTAGTTTGAAAGTTGTTTCATGGCTGTACACATCAACACAAAAAAGTTGTTATCTCAGTGCATGCACTGCTTAAACAATACAAATAGTATACATTTCAATTTTACTCCAAAGCACTTACTGCAAACCTAATGGAAACACTTTAAGTTAACTTCCCATATGATTCTGAGATGTCTGAAAGTTGTTTCATACCTGTGCACATAAAGACAAAAAAGTTGATTTCACAGTGAGTAGAATGATTTGACATAAAAGTAGTATACATTTCAATTGTACTCAAAAGTCCTGACTGCAAACCTAATGCAAACAGATTTGGTTAACTTCCCAGATGAGTATGACTAGGTTTAAAGTTGTTTCATGCCTCAGTTCATCAAGACAAAAAAGTTAATTTCTCAGTACTACTATGCTCTGACTTTAAGGTAGTATACATCTCAATTTTACACCAAAGTACTTACTGCAAACTAATGGAAACACCTTAGGTTAACTTCCCACATGATTATGAGTAGTTTGAAAGTTGATTCATGGCTGTACACATCAGCACAAAAAAGTTGTTATCTCAGTGCATGTAATGCTTAGACAATACAAATAGTATACATTTCAATTTTACACCAAAGTACTTACTGCAAACCTAATGGAAACAACTTAGATTAACTTCCCATATGATTCTGAGATGTCTGAAAGTTGTTTCATACCTGTGGACATCAAGACAAAAAAGTTGTTTTCTCAGTGCATGCAATGCTTTTACAATACAAATAGTATACATTTCAATTTTACACCAAAGCACTTACTGCGAACCTAATGGAAAGACCTTAGGTCAACTTTCCACATGATTATGAGTAGTTTGAAAGTTGTTTCATGGCTGTACACATCAACAGAAAAAACTTGTTATCTCAGTGCATGCAATGCTTAGACAATACAAATAGTATACATTTCAATTTTACACCAAAGCACTTACTGCAAACCTAAAGGAAACAACTTAGGTTAACTTCCCACATGATTCTGAGATGTCTGAAAGTTGTTTCATAGCTGTGCACATAAAGACAAAAAAGTTCATTTCCCAGTGAATAGAATGCTTTAACATAAAAGTAGTATACATTTCAATTTTACACCAAAGCACTTACTGCAAACCTAATGGAAACACTTTAGGTTAACTTTCCACATGATTATGAGTAGTTTGAAAGTTGTTTCATGGCTGTACACATCAACAGAAAAAAGTTGTTATCTCAGTGCATGCAATGCTTAGACAATACAAATAGTATACATTTCAATTTTACACCAAAGCACTTACTGCAAACCTAATGGAAACAACTTAGGTTAACTTCCCACATGATTCTGAGATGTCTGAAAGTAGTTTCATACCTGTGCACATCAAGACAAAAAAGTTGTTTTCTCAGTGCAAGCAATGCTTTTACAATACAAATAGTATACATTTCAATTTTACACCAAAGTACTTACTGCAAACCTAATGGAAACACCTTAGGTGAACTTCCCACATGATTATGAGTAGTTTGAAAGCTGTTTCATGGCTGTACACATCAACAGAAAAAAGTTGTTAGCTCAGTGCCTGCAATGCTTAGACAATACAAATAGTATACATTTCAATTTTACTCCAAAGCACTTGCTGCAAACCTAATAGAAACACTTTAATTTAACTTCCCACATGATTCTGAGATGTCTGAAAGTTGTTTCATACCTGTGCACATAAAGACAAAAAAGTTGATTTCACAGTGAATAGAATGCTTTGACATACAAGTAGTATACAATTCAATTTTACACCAAAGCACTTACTGCAAACCTAATGGAAACACTTTAGGTTAACTTTCCACATGATTATGAGTAGTTTGAAAGTTGTTTCATGGCTGTACACATCAACACAAAAAAGTTGTTATCTCAGTGCATGCAGTGCTTAAACAATACAAATAGTATACATTTCAATTTCACTCCAAAGAACTTACTGCAAACTAATGGAAACACCTTAGGTTAACTTCCCACATGATTATGAGTAGTTTGAAAGTTGATTGATGGCTGTACACATCAACACAAAAAAGTTGTTATCTCAGTGCATGTAATGCTTAGACAATACAAACAGTATACATTTCAATTTTACACCAAAGTACTTACTGCAAACCTAATGGAAACAACTTAGATTAACTTCCCATATGATTCTGAGATGTCTGAATGTTGTTTCATACCTGTGCACATCAAGACAAAAAAGTTGTTTTCTCAGTTCAAGCAATGCTTTTACAATACAAACAGTACACATTTCAATTTTACACCACAGCACTTACTGCAAACCTAATGGAAACACCTTAGGTTAACTTTCCACATGATTATGAGTAGTTTGAAAGTTGTTTCATGGCTGTACACATCAACAGAAAAAAGTTGTTATCTCAGAGCCTGCAATGCTTAGACAATACAAATAGTATACATTTCAATTTTACTCCAAAGCACTTACTGCAAACCTAATGGAAACACTTTAATTTAACTTCCCACATGATTTTGAGATGTCTGAAAGTTGTTTCATACCTGTGCACATAAAGACAAAAAAGTTGATTTCACAGTGAATAGAATGCTTTGACATACAAGTAGTATACAATTCAATTTTACACCAAAGCACTTACTGCAACCCTAATGGAAACACTTTAGGTTAACTTTCCACATGATTATGAGTAGTTTGAAAGTTGTTTCATGGCTGTACACATCAACACAAAAAAGTTGTTATCTCAGTGCATGCAGTGCTTAAACAATACAAATAGTATACATTTCAATTTCACTCCAAAGCACTTACTGCAAACTAATGGAAACACCTTAGGTTAACTTCCCACATGATTATGAGTAGTTTGAAAGTTGATTAATGGCTGTACACATCAACACAAAAAAGTTGTTATCTCAGTGCATGTAATGCTTAGGCAATACAAATAGTATACATTTCAATTTTACACCAAAGTACTTACTGCAAACCTAATGGAAACAACTTAGATTAACTTCCCATATGATTCTGAGATGTCTGAAAGTTGTTTCATACCTGAGTTCATCAAGACAAAAAAGTTAATTTCTCAGTACTACTATGCTCTGACTTTAAGGTAGTATACATCTCAATTTTACACCAAAGTACTTACTGCAAACTAATGGAAACACCTTAGGTTAACTTCCCACATGATTATGAGTAGTTTGAAAGTTGATTCATGGCTGTACACATCAACACAAAAAAGTTGTTATCTCAGTGCATGTAATGCTTAGACAATACAAATAGTATACATTTCAATTTTACACCAAAGTACTTACTGCAAACCTAATGGAAACAACTAGATTAACTTCCCATATGATTCTGAGATGTCTGAAAGTTGTTTCATACCTGTGGACATCAAGACAAAAAAGTTGTTTTCTCAGTGCATGCAATGCTTTTACAATACAAATAGTATACATTTCAATTTTACACCAAAGCACTTACTGCGAACCTAATGGAAACACCTTAGGTCAACTTTCCACATGATTATGAGTAGTTTGAAAGTTGTTTCATGGCTGTACACATCAACACAAAAAAGTTGTTATCTCAGTGCATGCAATGCTGAGACAATACAAAGAGTATACATTTCAATTTTACACCCAAGCACTTACTGCAAACCTAATGGAAACAACTTAGGTTAACTTCCCACATGATTCTGAGATGTCTGAAAGTTGTTTCATAGCTGTGCACATAAAGACAAAAAAGTTCATTTCCCAGTGAATAGAATGCTTTAACATAAAAGTAGTATACATTTCAATTTTACACCAAAGCACTTACTGCAAACCTAATGGAAACACTTTAGGTTAACTTTCCACATGATTATGAGTAGTTTGAAAGTTGTTTCATGGCTGTACACATCAACAGAAAAAAGTTGTTATCTCAGTGCATGCAATGCTTAGACAATACAAATAGTATACATTTCAATTTTACACCAAAGCACTTACTGCAAACCTAATGGAAACAACTTAGGTTAACTTCCCACATGATTCTGAGATGTCTGAAAGTAGTTTCATACCTGTGCACATCAAGACAAAAAAGTTGTTTTCTCAGTGCAAGCAATGCTTTTACAATACAAATAGTATACATTTCAATTTTACACCAAAGTACTTACTGCAAACCTAATGGAAACACCTTAGGTGAACTTCCCACATGATTATGAGTAGTTTGAAAGCTGTTTCATGGCTGTACACATCAACAGAAAAAAGTTGTTAGCTCAGTGCCTGCAATGCTTAGACAATACAAATAGTATACATTTCAATTTTACTCCAAAGCACTTGCTGCAAACCTAATAGAAACACTTTAATTTAACTTCCCACATGATTCTGAGTTGTCTGAAAGTTGTTTCATACCTGTGCACATAAAGACAAAAAAGTTGATTTCACAGTGAATAGAATGCTTTGACATACAAGTAGTATACAATTCAATTTTACACCAAAGCACTTACTGCAAACCTAATGGAAACACTTTAGGTTAACTTTCCACATGATTATGAGTAGTTTGAAAGTTGTTTCATGGCTGTACACATCAACACAAAAAAGTTGTTATCTCAGTGCATGCAGTGCTTAAACAATACAAATAGTATACATTTCAATTTCACTCCAAAGAACTTACTGCAAACTAATGGAAACACCTTAGGTTAACTTCCCACATGATTATGAGTAGTTTGAAAGTTGATTGATGGCTGTACACATCAACACAAAAAAGTTGTTATCTCAGTGCATGTAATGCTTAGACAATACAAACAGTATACATTTCAATTTTACACCAAAGTACTTACTGCAAACCTAATGGAAACAACTTAGATTAACTTCCCATATGATTCTGAGATGTCTGAAAGTTGTTTCATACCTGTGCACATCAAGACAAAAAAGTTGTTTTCTCAGTTCAAGCAATGCTTTTACAATACAAACAGTACACATTTCAATTTTACACCACAGCACTTACTGCAAACCTAATGGAAACACCTTAGGTTAACTTTCCACATGATTATGAGTAGTTTGAAAGCTGTTTCATGGCTGTACACATCAACAGAAAAAAGTTGTTAGCTCAGTGCCTGCAATGCTTAGACAATACAAATAGTATACATTTCAATTTTACTCCAAAGCACTTACTGCAAACCTAATGGAAACACTTTAATTTAACTTCCCACCTGATTCTGAGATGTCTGAAAGTTGTTTCATACCTGTGCACATAAAGACAAAAAAGTTGATTTCACAGTGAATAGAATGCTTTGACATACAAGTAGTATACAATTCAATTTTACACCAAAGCACTTACTGCAAACCTAATGGAAACACTTTAGGTTAACTTTCCACATGATTATGAGTAGTTTGAAAGTTGTTTCATGGCTGTACACATCAACACAAAAAAGTTGTTATCTCAGTGCATGTAATGCTTAGACAATACAAATAGTATACATTTCAATTTTACACCAAAGTACTTACTGCAAACCTAATGGAAACAACTTAGATTAACTTCCCATATGATTCTGAGATGTCTCAAAGTTGTTTCATACCTGTGCACATAAAGACAAAAAAGTTGTTTTCTCAGTGCATGCAATGCTTTTACAATACAAATAGTATACATTTCAAGTTTACACCAAAGCACTTACTGCAAACCTAATGGAAACACCTTATGTCAACTTTCCACATGATTATGAGTAGTTTGAAAGTTGTTTCATGGCTGTACACATCAACACAAAAAAGTTGTTATCTCAGTGCATGCAATGCTTAGACAATACAAATAGTATACATTTCAATTTTACACCAAAGCACTTACTGCAAACCTAATGGAAACAACTTAGGTTAACTTCCCACATGATTCTGAGATGTCTGAAAGTTGTTTCATAGCTGTGCACATAAAGACAGAAAAGTTGATTTCCCAGTGAATACAAAGCTTTAACATAAAAGTAGTATACATTTCAATTTTACACCAAAGCACTTACTGCAAACCTAATGGAAACAACTTAGGTTAACTTCCCACATGATTCTGAGATGTCTGAAAGTTGTTTCATACCTGTGCACATCAAGACAAAAAAGTTGTTTTCTCAGTGCATGCAATGCTTTTACAATACAAACAGTACACATTTCAATTTTACACCACAGCACTTACTGCAAACCTAATGGAAACATCTTAGGTTAACTTTCCACATGATTATGAGTAGTTTGAAAGTTGTTTCATGGCTGTACACATCAACAGAAAAAAGTTGTTATCTCAGAGCATGCAATGCTTAGACAACACAAATAGTATACATTTCAATTTTACTCCAAAGCACTTACTGCAAACCTAAAGGAAACACCATAGGTTAACTTCCCACATGATTCTGAGATGTCTGAAAGTTGTTTCATAGCTGTGCACATAAAGACAAAAAAGTTGATTTCACAGTGAATAGAATGCTTTGACATAAAAGTAGTGTACATTTCAATTTTACACCAAAGCACTTACTGCAACCCTAATGGAAACACTTTAGTTTAACTTTCCACATGATTATGAGTAGTTTGAAAGTTGTTTCATGGCTGTACACATCAACACAAAAAAGTTGTTATCTCAGTGCATGCACTGCTTAAACAATACAAATAGTATACATTTCAATTTTACTCCAAAGCACTTACTGCAAACCTAATGGAAACACTTTAAGTTAACTTCCCATATGATTCTGAGATGTCTGAAAGTTGTTTCATACCTGTGCACATAAAGACAAAAAAGTTGATTTCACAGTGAGTAGAATGATTTGACATAAAAGTAGTATACATTTCAATTGTACTCAAAAGTCCTGACTGCAAACCTAATGCAAACAGATTTGGTTAACTTCCCAGCTGAGTATGACTAGGTTTAAAGTTGTTTCATGCCTCAGTTCATCAAGACAAAAAAGTTAATTTCTCAGTACTACTATGCTCTGACTTTAAGGTAGTATACATCTCAATTTTACACCAAAGTACTTACTGCAAACTAATGGAAACACCTTAGGTTAACTTCCCACATGATTATGAGTAGTTTGAAAGTTGATTCATGGCTGTACACATCAGCACAAAAAAGTTGTTATCTCAGTGCATGTAATGCTTAGACAATACAAATAGTATACATTTCAATTTTACACCAAAGTACTTACTGCAAACCTAATGGAAACAACTTAGATTAACTTCCCATATGATTCTGAGATGTCTGAAAGTTGTTTCATACCTGTGGACATCAAGACAAAAAAGTTGTTTTCTCAGTGCATGCAATGCTTTTACAATACAAATAGTATACATTTCAATTTTACACCAAAGCACTTACTGCGAACCTAATGGAAAGACCTTAGGTCAACTTTCCACATGATTATGAGTAGTTTGAAAGTTGTTTCATGGCTGTACACATCAACACAAAAAAGTTGTTATCTCAGTGCATGCAATGCTTAGACAATACAAATAGTATACATTTCAATTTTACACCCAAGCACTTACTGCAAACCTAATGGAAACAACTTAGGTTAACTTCCCACATGATTCTGAGATGTCTGAAAGTTGTTTCATAGCTGTGCACATAAAGACAAAAAAGTTCATTTCCCAGTGAATAGAATGCTTTAACATAAAAGTAGTATACATTTCAATATTACACCAAAGCACTTACTGCAAACCTAATGGAAACACTTTAGGTTAACTTTCCACATGATTATGAGTAGTTTGAAAGTTGTTTCATGGCTGTACACATCAACACAAAAAAGTTGTTATCTCAGTGCATGCACTGCTTAAACAATACAAATAGTATACATTTCAACTTTACTCCAAAGCACTTACTGCAAACCTAATGGAAACACTTTAAGTTAACTTCCCACATGATTCTGAGATGTCTGAAAGTTGTTTCATACCTGTGCACATAAAGACAAAAAAGTTGATTTCACAGTGAGTAGAATGATTTGACATAAAAGTAGTATACATTTCAATTGTACTCAAAAGTCCTGACTGCAAACCTAATGCAAACAGATTTGTTTAACTTCCCAGATGAGTATGACTAGGTTTAAAGTTGTTTCATGCCTCAGTTCATCAAGACAAAAAAGTTAATTTCTCAGTACTACTATGCTCTGACTTTAAGGTAGTATACATCTCAATTTTACACCAAAGTACTTACTGCAAACTAATGGAAACACCTTAGGTTAACTTCCCACATGATTATGAGTAGTTTGAAAGTTGATTCATGGCTGTACACATCAACACAAAAAAGTTGTTATCTCAGTGCATGTAATGCTTAGACAATACAAATAGTATACATTTCAATTTTACACCAAAGTACTTACTGCAAACCTAATGGAAACAACTTACATTAACTTCCCATATGATTCTGAGATGTCTGAAAGTTGTTTCATACCTGTGCACATCAAGACAAAAAAGTTGTTTTCTCAGTGCATGCAATGCTTTTACAATACAAATAGTACACATTTCAATTTTACACCAAAGCACTTACTGCGAACCTAATGGAAACACCTTAGGTCAACTTTCCACATGATTATGAGTAGTTTGAAAGTTGTTTCATGGCTGTACACATCAACAGAAAAAACTTGTTATCTCAGTGCATGCAATGCTTAGACAATACAAATAGTATACATTTCAATTTTACACCAAAGCACTTACTGCAAACCTAAAGGAAACAACTTAGGTTAACTTCCCACATGATTCTGAGATGTCTGAAAGTTGTTTCATAGCTGTGCACATAAAGACAAAAAAGTTCATTTCCCAGTGAATAGAATGCTTTAACATAAAAGTAGTATACATTTCAATTTTACACCAAAGCACTTACTGCAAACCTAATGGAAACACTTTAGGTTAACTTTCCACATGATTATGAGTAGTTTGAAAGTTGTTTCATGGCTGTACACATCAACAGAAAAAAGTTGTTATCTCAGTGCATGCAATGCTTAGACAATACAAATAGTATACATTTCAATTTTACACCAAAGCACTTACTGCAAACCTAATGGAAACAACTTAGGTTAACTTCCCACATGATTCTGAGATGTCTGAAAGTAGTTTCATACCTGTGCACATCAAGACAAAAAAGTTGTTTTCTCAGTGCAAGCAATGCTTTTACAATACAAATAGTATACATTTCAATTTTACACCAAAGTACTTACTGCAAACCTAATGGAAACACCTTAGGTGAACTTCCCACATGATTATGAGTAGTTTGAAAGCTGTTTCATGGCTGTACACATCAACAGAAAAAAGTTGTTAGCTCAGTGCCTGCAATGCTTAGACAATACAAATAGTATACATTTCAATTTTACTCCAAAGCACTTGCTGCAAACCTAATAGAAACACTTTAATTTAACTTCCCACATGATTCTGAGATGTCTGAAAGTTGTTTCATACCTGTGCACATAAAGACAAAAAAGTTGATTTCACAGTGAATAGAATGCTTTGACATACAAGTAGTATACAATTCAATTTTACACCAAAGCACTTACTGCAAACCTAATGGAAACACTTTAGGTTAACTTTCCACATGATTATGAGTAGTTTGAAAGTTGTTTCATGGCTGTACACATCAACACAAAAAAGTTGTTATCTCAGTGCATGCAGTGCTTAAACAATACAAATAGTATACATTTCAATTTCACTCCAAAGAACTTACTGCAAACTAATGGAAACACCTTAGGTTAACTTCCCACATGATTATGAGTAGTTTGAAAGTTGATTGATGGCTGTACACATCAACACAAAAAAGTTGTTATCTCAGTGCATGTAATGCTTAGACAATACAAACAGTATACATTTCAATTTTACACCAAAGTACTTACTGCAAACCTAATGGAAACAACTTAGATTAACTTCCCATATGATTCTGAGATGTCTGAATGTTGTTTCATACCTGTGCACATCAAGACAAAAAAGTTGTTTTCTCAGTTCAAGCAATGCTTTTACAATACAAACAGTACACATTTCAATTTTACACCACAGCACTTACTGCAAACCTAATGGAAACACCTTAGGTTAACTTTCCACATGATTATGAGTAGTTTGAAAGTTGTTTCATGGCTGTACACATCAACAGAAAAAAGTTGTTATCTCAGAGCCTGCAATGCTTAGACAATACAAATAGTATACATTTCAATTTTACTCCAAAGCACTTACTGCAAACCTAATGGAAACACTTTAATTTAACTTCCCACATGATTTTGAGATGTCTGAAAGTTGTTTCATACCTGTGCACATAAAGACAAAAAAGTTGATTTCACAGTGAATAGAATGCTTTGACATACAAGTAGTATACAATTCAATTTTACACCAAAGCACTTACTGCAACCCTAATGGAAACACTTTAGGTTAACTTTCCACATGATTATGAGTAGTTTGAAAGTTGTTTCATGGCTGTACACATCAACACAAAAAAGTTGTTATCTCAGTGCATGCAGTGCTTAAAGAATACAAATAGTATACATTTCAATTTCACTCCAAAGCACTTACTGCAAACTAATGGAAACACCTTAGGTTAACTTCCCACATGATTATGAGTAGTTTGAAAGTTGATTAATGGCTGTACACATCAACACAAAAAAGTTGTTATCTCAGTGCATGTAATGCTTAGGCAATACAAATAGTATACATTTCAATTTTACACCAAAGTACTTACTGCAAACCTAATGGAAACAACTTAGATTAACTTCCCATATGATTCTGAGATGTCTGAAAGTTGTTTCATACCTGAGTTCATCAAGACAAAAAAGTTAATTTCTCAGTACTACTATGCTCTGACTTTAAGGTAGTATACATCTCAATTTTACACCAAAGTACTTACTGCAAACTAATGGAAACACCTTAGGTTAACTTCCCACATGATTATGAGTAGTTTGAAAGTTGATTCATGGCTGTACACATCAACACAAAAAAGTTGTTATCTCAGTGCATGTAATGCTTAGACAATACAAATAGTATACATTTCAATTTTACACCAAAGTACTTACTGCAAACCTAATGGAAACAACTAGATTAACTTCCCATATGATTCTGAGATGTCTGAAAGTTGTTTCATACCTGTGGACATCAAGACAAAAAAGTTGTTTTCTCAGTGCATGCAATGCTTTTACAATACAAATAGTATACATTTCAATTTTACACCAAAGCACTTACTGCGAACCTAATGGAAACACCTTAGGTCAACTTTCCACATGATTATGAGTAGTTTGAAAGTTGTTTCATGGCTGTACACATCAACACAAAAAAGTTGTTATCTCAGTGCATGCAATGCTGAGACAATACAAAGAGTATACATTTCAATTTTACACCCAAGCACTTACTGCAAACCTAATGGAAACAACTTAGGTTAACTTCCCACATGATTCTGAGATGTCTGAAAGTTGTTTCATAGCTGTGCACATAAAGACAAAAAAGTTCATTTCCCAGTGAATAGAATGCTTTAACATAAAAGTAGTATACATTTCAATATTACACCAAAGCACTTACTGCAAACCTAATGGAAACACTTTAGGTTAACTTTCCACATGATTATGAGTAGTTTGAAAGTTGTTTCATGGCTGTACACATCAACACAAAAAAGTTGTTATCTCAGTGCATGCACTGCTTAAACAATACAAATAGTATACATTTCAACTTTACTCCAAAGCACTTACTGCAAACCTAATGGAAACACTTTAAGTTAACTTCCCACATGATTCTGAGATGTCTGAAAGTTGTTTCATACCTGTGCACATAAAGACAAAAAAGTTGATTTCACAGTGAGTAGAATGATTTGACATAAAAGTAGTATACATTTCAATTGTACTCAAAAGTCCTGACTGCAAACCTAATGCAAACAGATTTGGTTAACTTCCCAGATGAGTATGACTAGGTTTAAAGTTGTTTCATGCCTCAGTTCATCAAGACAAAAAAGTTAATTTCTCAGTACTACTATGCTCTGACTTTAAGGTAGTATACATCTCAATTTTACACCAAAGTACTTACTGCAAACTAATGGAAACACCTTAGGTTAACTTCCCACATGATTATGAGTAGTTTGAAAGTTGATTCATGGCTGTGCACATAAAGACAAAAAAGTTGATTTCACAGTGAATAGAATGCTTTGACATAAAAGTAGTATACATTTCAATTTTACACCAAAGCACTTACTGCAACCCTAATGGAAACACTTTAGTTTAACTTTCCACATGATTATGAGTAGTTTGAAAGCTGTTTCATGGCTGTACACATCAACACAAAAAAGTTGTTATCTCAGTGCATGCACTGCTTAAACAATACAAATAGTATACATTTCAATTTTACTCCAAAGCACTTACTGCAAACCTAATGGAAACACTTTAAGTTAACTTCCCACATGATTCTGAGATGTCTGAAAGTTGTTTCATACCTGTGCACATCAAGACAAAAAAGTTGTTTTCTCAGTGCATGCAATGCTTTTACAATACAAATAGTATACATTTCAATTTTACACCAAAGCACTTACTGCGAACCTAATGGAAACACCTTAGGTCAACTTTCCACATGATTATGAGTAGTTTGAAAGTTGTTTCATGGCTGTACACATCAACAGAAAAAACTTGTTATCTCAGTGCATGCAATGCTCAGACAATACAAATAGTATACATTTCAATTTTACACCAAAGCACTTACTGCAAACCTAATGGAAACAACTTAGGTTAACTTCCCACATGATTCTGAGATGTCTGAAAGTTGTTTCATAGCTGTGCACATAAAGACAAAAAAGTTCATTTCCCAGTGAATAGAATGCTTTAACATAAAAGTAGTATACATTTCAATTTTACACCAAAGCACTTACTGCAAACCTAATGGAAACACTTTAGGTTAACTTTCCACATGATTATGAGTAGTTTGAAAGTTGTTTCATGGCTGTACACATCAACAGAAAAAAGTTGTTATCTCAGTGCATGCAATGCTTAGACAATACAAATAGTATACATTTCAATTTTACACCAAAGCACTTACTGCAAACCTAATGGAAACAACTTAGGTTAACTTCCCACATGATTCTGAGATGTCTGAAAGTAGTTTCATACCTGTGCACATCAAGACAAAAAAGTTGTTTTCTCAGTGCAAGCAATGCTTTTACAATACAAATAGTATACATTTCAATTTTACACCAAAGTACTTACTGCAAACCTAATGGAAACACCTTAGGTGAACTTCCCACATGATTATGAGTAGTTTGAAAGCTGTTTCATGGCTGTACACATCAACAGAAAAAAGTTGTTAGCTCAGTGCCTGCAATGCTTAGACAATACAAATAGTATACATTTCAATTTTACTCCAAAGCACTTACTGCAAACCTAATGGAAACACTTTAATTTAACTTCCCACATGATTCTGAGATGTCTGAAAGTTGTTTCATACCTGTACACATAAAGACAAAAAAGTTGATTTCACAGTGAATAGAATGCTTTGACATACAAGTAGTATACAATTCAATTTTACACCAAAGCACTTACTGCAAACCTAATGGAAACACTTTAGGTTAACTTTCCACATGATTATGAGTAGTTTGAAAGTTGTTTCATGGCTGTACACATCAACACAAAAAAGTTGTTATCTCAGTGCATGTAATGCTTAGACAATACAAATAGTATACATTTCAATTTTACACCAAAGTACTTACTGCAAACCTAATGGAAACAACTTAGATTAACTTCCCATATGATTCTGAGATGTCTCAAAGTTGTTTCATACCTGTGCACATAAAGACAAAAAAGTTGTTTTCTCAGTGCATGCAATGCTTTTACAATACAAATAGTATACATTTCAAGTTTACACCAAAGCACTTACTGCAAACCTAATGGAAACACCTTATGTCAACTTTCCACATGATTATGAGTAGTTTGAAAGTTGTTTCATGGCTGTACACGTCAACACAAAAAAGTTGTTATCTCAGTGCATGCAATGCTTAGACAATACAAATAGTATACATTTCAATTTTACACCAAAGCACTTACTGCAAACCTAATGGAAACAACTTAGGTTAACTTCCCACATGATTCTGAGATGTCTGAAAGTTGTTTCATAGCTGTGCACATAAAGACAGAAAAGTTGATTTCCCAGTGAATAGAAAGCTTTAACATAAAAGTAGTATACATTTCAATTTTACACCAAAGCACTTACTGCAAACCTAATGGAAACAACTTAGGTTAACTTCCCACATGATTCTGAGATGTCTGAAAGTTGTTTCATACCTGTGCACATCAAGACAAAAAAGTTGTTTTCTCAGTGCATGCAATGCTTTTACAATACAAACAGTACACATTTCAATTTTACACCACAGCACTTACTGCAAACCTAATGGAAACACCTTAGGTTAACTTTCCACATGATTATGAGTAGTTTGAAAGTTGTTTCATGGCTGTACACATCAACAGAAAAAAGTTGTTATCTCAGAGCATGCAATGCTTAGACAACACAAATAGTATACATTTCAATTTTACTCCAAAGCACTTACTGCAAACCTAAAGGAAACACCATAGGTTAACTTCCCACATGATTCTGAGATGTCTGAAAGTTGTTTCATAGCTGTGCACAAAAAGACAAAAAAGTTGATTTCACAGTGAATAGAATGCTTTGACATAAAAGTAGTATACATTTCAATTTTACACCAAAGCACTTACTGCAACCCTAATGGAAACACTTTAGTTTAACTTTCCACATGATTATGAGTAGTTTGAAAGTTGTTTCATGGCTGTACACATCAACACAAAAAAGTTGTTATCTCAGTGCATGCACTGCTTAAACAATACAAATAGTATACATTTCAATTTTACTCCAAAGCACTTACTGCAAACCTAATGGAAACACTTTAAGTTAACTTCCCATATGATTCTGAGATGTCTGAAAGTTGTTTCATACCTGTGCACATAAAGACAAAAAAGTTGATTTCACAGTGAGTAGAATGATTTGACATAAAAGTAGTATACATTTCAATTGTACTCAAAAGTCCTGACTGCAAACCTAATGCAAACAGATTTGGTTAACTTCCCAGATGAGTATGACTAGGTTTAAAGTTGTTTCATGCCTCAGTTCATCAAGACAAAAAAGTTAATTTCTCAGTACTACTATGCTCTGACTTTAAGGTAGTATACATCTCAATTTTACACCAAAGTACTTACTGCAAACTAATGGAAACACCTTAGGTTAACTTCCCACATGATTATGAGTAGTTTGAAAGTTGATTCATGGCTGTACACATCAGCACAAAAAAGTTGTTATCTCAGTGCATGTAATGCTTAGACAATACAAATAGTATACATTTCAATTTTACACCAAAGTACTTACTGCAAACCTAATGGAAACAACTTACATTAACTTCCCATATGATTCTGAGATGTCTGAAAGTTGTTTCATACCTGTGGACATCAAGACAAAAAAGTTGTTTTCTCAGTGCATGCAATGCTTTTACAATACAAATAGTATACATTTCAATTTTACACCAAAGCACTTACTGCGAACCTAATGGAAAGACCTTAGGTCAACTTTCCACATGATTATGAGTAGTTTGAAAGTTGTTTCATGGCTGTACACATCAACACAAAAAAGTTGTTATCTCAGTGCATGCAATGCTCAGACAATACAAATAGTATACATTTCAATTTTACACCAAAGCACTTACTGCAAACCTAATGGAAACAACTTAGGTTAACTTCCCACATGATTCTGAGATGTCTGAAAGTTGTTTCATAGCTGTGCACATAAAGACAAAAAAGTTCATTTCCCAGTGAATAGAATGCTTTAACATAAAAGTAGTATACATTTCAATTTTACACCAAAGCACTTACTGCAAACCTAATGGAAACACTTTAGGTTAACTTTCCACATGATTATGAGTAGTTTGAAAGTTGTTTCATGGCTGTACACATCAACAGAAAAAAGTTGTTATCTCAGTGCATGCAATGCTTAGACAATACAAATAGTATACATTTCAATTTTACACCAAAGCACTTACTGCAAACCTAATGGAAACAACTTAGGTTAACTTCCCACATGATTCTGAGATGTCTGAAAGTAGTTTCATACCTGTGCACATCAAGACAAAAAAGTTGTTTTCTCAGTGCAAGCAATGCTTTTACAATACAAATAGTATACATTTCAATTTTACACCAAAGTACTTACTGCAAACCTAATGGAAACACCTTAGGTGAACTTCCCACATGATTATGAGTAGTTTGAAAGCTGTTTCATGGCTGTACACATCAACAGAAAAAAGTTGTTAGCTCAGTGCCTGCAATGCTTAGACAATACAAATAGTATACATTTCAATTTTACTCCAAAGCACTTACTGCAAACCTAATGGAAACACTTTAATTTAACTTCCCACATGATTCTGAGATGTCTGAAAGTTGTTTCATACCTGTACACATAAAGACAAAAAAGTTGATTTCACAGTGAATAGAATGCTTTGACATACAAGTAGTATACAATTCAATTTTACACCAAAGCACTTACTGCAAACCTAATGGAAACACTTTAGGTTAACTTTCCACATGATTATGAGTAGTTTGAAAGTTGTTTCATGGCTGTACACATCAACACAAAAAAGTTGTTATCTCAGTGCATGTAATGCTTAGACAATACAAATAGTATACATTTCAATTTTACACCAAAGTACTTACTGCAAACCTAATGGAAACAACTTAGATTAACTTCCCATATGATTCTGAGATGTCTCAAAGTTGTTTCATACCTGTGCACATAAAGACAAAAAAGTTGTTTTCTCAGTGCATGCAATGCTTTTACAATACAAATAGTATACATTTCAAGTTTACACCAAAGCACTTACTGCAAACCTAATGGAAACACCTTATGTCAACTTTCCACATGATTATGAGTAGTTTGAAAGTTGTTTCATGGCTGTACACGTCAACACAAAAAAGTTGTTATCTCAGTGCATGCAATGCTTAGACAATACAAATAGTATACATTTCAATTTTACACCAAAGCACTTACTGCAAACCTAATGGAAACAACTTAGGTTAACTTCCCACATGATTCTGAGATGTCTGAAAGTTGTTTCATAGCTGTGCACATAAAGACAGAAAAGTTGATTTCCCAGTGAATAGAAAGCTTTAACATAAAAGTAGTATACATTTCAATTTTACACCAAAGCACTTACTGCAAACCTAATGGAAACAACTTAGGTTAACTTCCCACATGATTCTGAGATGTCTGAAAGTTGTTTCATACCTGTGCACATCAAGACAAAAAAGTTGTTTTCTCAGTGCATGCAATGCTTTTACAATACAAACAGTACACATTTCAATTTTACACCACAGCACTTACTGCAAACCTAATGGAAACACCTTAGGTTAACTTTCCACATGATTATGAGTAGTTTGAAAGTTGTTTCATGGCTGTACACATCAACAGAAAAAAGTTGTTATCTCAGAGCATGCAATGCTTAGACAACACAAATAGTATACATTTCAATTTTACTCCAAAGCACTTACTGCAAACCTAAAGGAAACACCATAGGTTAACTTCCCACATGATTCTGAGATGTCTGAAAGTTGTTTCATAGCTGTGCACATAAAGACAAAAAAGTTGATTTCACAGTGAATAGAATGCTTTGACATAAAAGTAGTATACATTTCAATTTTACACCAAAGCACTTACTGCAACCCTAATGGAAACACTTTAGTTTAACTTTCCACATGATTATGAGTAGTTTGAAAGTTGTTTCATGGCTGTACACATCAACACAAAAAAGTTGTTATCTCAGTGCATGCACTGCTTAAACAATACAAATAGTATACATTTCAATTTTACTCCAAAGCACTTACTGCAAACCTAATGGAAACACTTTAAGTTAACTTCCCATATGATTCTGAGATGTCTGAAAGTTGTTTCATACCTGTGCACATAAAGACAAAAAAGTTGATTTCACAGTGAGTAGAATGATTTGACATAAAAGTAGTATACATTTCAATTGTACTCAAAAGTCCTGACTGCAAACCTAATGCAAACAGATTTGGTTAACTTCCCAGATGAGTATGACTAGGTTTAAAGTTGTTTCATGCCTCAGTTCATCAAGACAAAAAAGTTAATTTCTCAGTACTACTATGCTCTGACTTTAAGGTAGTATACATCTCAATTTTACACCAAAGTACTTACTGCAAACTAATGGAAACACCTTAGGTTAACTTCCCACATGATTATGAGTAGTTTGAAAGTTGATTCATGGCTGTACACATCAGCACAAAAAAGTTGTTATCTCAGTGCATGTAATGCTTAGACAATACAAATAGTATACATTTCAATTTTACACCAAAGTACTTACTGCAAACCTAATGGAAACAACTTACATTAACTTCCCATATGATTCTGAGATGTCTGAAAGTTGTTTCATACCTGTGGACATCAAGACAAAAAAGTTGTTTTCTCAGTGCATGCAATGCTTTTACAATACAAATAGTATACATTTCAATTTTACACCAAAGCACTTACTGCGAACCTAATGGAAAGACCTTAGGTCAACTTTCCACATGATTATGAGTAGTTTGAAAGTTGTTTCATGGCTGTACACATCAACACAAAAAAGTTGTTATCTCAGTGCATGCAATGCTTAGACAATACAAATAGTATACATTTCAATTTTACACCCAAGCACTTACTGCAAACCTAATGGAAACAACTTAGGTTAACTTCCCACATGATTCTGAGATGTCTGAAAGTTGTTTCATAGCTGTGCACATAAAGACAAAAAAGTTCATTTCCCAGTGAATAGAATGCTTTAACATAAAAGTAGTATACATTTCAATATTACACCAAAGCACTTACTGCAAACCTAATGGAAACACTTTAGGTTAACTTTCCACATGATTATGAGTAGTTTGAAAGTTGTTTCATGGCTGTACACATCAACACAAAAAAGTTGTTATCTCAGTGCATGCACTGCTTAAACAATACAAATAGTATACATTTCAACTTTACTCCAAAGCACTTACTGCAAACCTAATGGAAACACTTTAAGTTAACTTCCCACATGATTCTGAGATGTCTGAAAGTTGTTTCATACCTGTGCACATAAAGACAAAAAAGTTGATTTCACAGTGAGTAGAATGATTTGACATAAAAGTAGTATACATTTCAATTGTACACAAAAGTCCTGACTGCAAACCTAATGCAAACAGATTTGGTTAACTTCCCAGATGAGTATGACTAGGTTTAAAGTTGTTTCATGCCTCAGTTCATCAAGACAAAAAAGTTAATTTCTCAGTACTACTATGCTCTGACTTTAAGGTAGTATACATCTCAATTTTACACCAAAGTACTTACTGCAAACTAATGGAAACACCTTAGGTTAACTTCCCACATGATTATGAGTAGTTTGAAAGTTGATTCATGGCTGTACACATCAACACAAAAAAGTTGTTATCTCAGTGCATGTAATGCTTAGACAATACAAATAGTATACATTTCAATTTTACACCAAAGTACTTACTGCAAACCTAATGGAAACAACTTACATTAACTTCCCATATGATTCTGAGATGTCTGAAAGTTGTTTCATACCTGTGCACATCAAGACAAAAAAGTTGTTTTCTCAGTGCATGCAATGCTTTTACAATACAAATAGTATACATTTCAATTTTACACCAAAGCACTTACTGCGAACCTAATGGAAACACCTTAGGTCAACTTTCCACATGATTATGAGTAGTTTGAAAGTTGTTTCATGGCTGTACACATCAACAGAAACAACTTGTTATCTCAGGGCATGCAATGCTTAGACAATACAAATAGTATACATTTCAATTTTACACCAAAGCACTTACTGCAAACCTAATGGAAACAACTTAGGTTAACTTCCCACATGATTCTGAGATGTCTGAAAGTTGTTTCATAGCTGTGCACATAAAGACAAAAAAGTTCATTTCCCAGTGAATAGAATGCTTTAACATAAAAGTAGTATACATTTCAATTTTACACCAAAGCACTTACTGCAAACCTAATGGAAACACTTTAGGTTAACTTTCCACATGATTATGAGTAGTTTGAAAGTTGTTTCATGGCTGTACACATCAACACAAAAAAGTTGTTATCTCAGTGCATGTAATGCTTAGACAATACAAATAGTATACATTTCAATTTTACACCAAAGCACTTACTGCAAACCTAATGGAAACAACTTAGGTTAACTTCCCACATGATTCTGAGATGTCTGAAAGTAGTTTCATACCTGTGCACATCAAGACAAAAAAGTTGTTTTCTCACTGCAAGCAATGCTTTTACAATACAAATAGTATACATTTCAATTTTACACCAAAGTACTTACTGCAAACCTAATGGAAACACCTTAGGTGAACTTCCCACATGATTATGAGTAGTTTGAAAGCTGTTTCATGGCTGTACACATCAACAGAAAAAAGTTGTTAGCTCAGTGCCTGCAATGCTTAGACAATACAAATAGTATACATTTCAATTTTACTCCAAAGCACTTGCTGCATACCTAATAGAAACACTTTAATTTAACTTCCCACATGATTCTGAGATGTCTGAAAGTTGTTTCATACCTGTGCACATAAAGACAAAAAAGTTGATTTCACAGTGAATAGAATGCTTTGACATACAAGTAGTATACAATTCAATTTTACACCAAAGCACTTACTGCAAACCTAATGGAAACACTTTAGGTTAACTTTCCACATGATTATGAGTAGTTTGAAAGTTGTTTCATGGCTGTACACATCAACACAAAAAAGTTGTTATCTCAGTGCATGCAGTGCTTAAACAATACAAATAGTATACATTTCAATTTCACTCCAAAGAACTTACTGCAAACTAATGGAAACACCTTAGGTTAACTTCCCACATGATTATGAGTAGTTTGAAAGTTGATTAATGGCTGTACACATCAACACAAAAAAGTTGTTATCTCAGTGCATGTAATGCTTAGACAATACAAACAGTATACATTTCAATTTTACACCAAAGTACTTACTGCAAACCTAATGGAAACAACTTAGATTAACTTCCCATATGATTCTGAGATGTCTGAAAGTTGTTTCATACCTGTGCACATAAAGACAAAAAAGTTGTTTTCTCAGTGCATGCAATGCTTTTACAATACAAATAGTATACATTTCAATTTTACACCAAAGCACTTACTGCAAACCTAATGGAAACACCTTAGGTCAACTTTCCACATGATTATGAGTAGTTTGAAAGTTGTTTCATGGCTGTACACATCAACACAAAAAAGTTGTTATCTCAGTGCATGCAATGCTTAGACAATGCAAATAGTATACATTTCAATTTCACTCCAAAGAACGTACTGCAAACCTAATGGAAACACTTTAATTTAACTTCCCACATGATTCTGAGATGTCTGAAAGTTGTTTCATACCTGTGCACATAAAGACAAAAAAGTTGATTTCACAGTGAATAGAATGCTTTGACATAAAAGTAGTATACATTTCAATTGTACTCAAAAGTCCTGACTGCAAACCTAATGCAAACAGATTTGGTTGACTTCCCAGATGAGTATGACTAGGTTTAAAGTTGTTTCATGCCTCAGTTCATCAAGACAAAAAAGTTAATTTCTCAGTACTACTATGCTCTGACTTTAAGGTAGTATACATCTCAATTTTACACCAAAGTACTTACTGCAAACTAATGGAAACAACTTAGATTAACTTCCCATATGATTCTGAGATGTCTGAAAGTTGTTTCATACCTGTGCACATCAAGACAAAAAAGTTGTTATCTCAGTGCATGCAATGCTTAGACAATACAAATAGTATACATTTCAATTTTACACCAAAGCACTTACTGCAAACCTAATGGAAACAACTTAGGTTAACTTCCCACATGATTCTGAGATGTCTGAAAGTTGTTTCATAGCTGTGCACATAAAGACAGAAAAGTTGATTTCCCAGTGAATAGAAAGCTTTAACATAAAAGTAGTATACATTTCAATTTTACACCAAAGCACTTACTGCAAACCTAATGGAAACAACTTACATTAACTTCCCATATGATTCTGAGATGTCTGAAAGTTGTTTCATACCTGTGCACATCAAGACAAAAAAGTTGTTTTCTCAGTGCATGCAATGCTTTTACAATACAAATAGTATACATTTCGGGTTTACACCAAAGCACTTACTGCGAACCTAATGGAAACACCTTAGGTCAACTTTCCACATGATTATGAGTAGTTTGAAAGTTGTTTCATGGCTGTACACATCAACAGAAAAAAGTTGTTATCTCAGTGCATGCCATGCTTAGACAATACAAATAGTACACATTTCAAATTTACACCAAAGCACTTACTGCAAACCTAATGGAAACACTTTAGGTTAACTTTCCACATGATTATGAGTAGTTTGAAAGTTGTTTCATGGCTGTACACATCAACACAAAAAAGTTGTTATCTCAGTGCATGTAATGCTTAGACAATACAAATAGTATACATTTCAATTTTACACCAAAGTATTTACTGCAAACCTAATGGAAACAACTTAGATTAACTTCCCATATGATTCTGAGATGTCTCAAAGTTGTTTCATACCTGTGCACGTAAAGACAAAAAAGTTGTTTTCTCAGTGCATGCAATGCTTTTACAATACAAATAGTATACAATTCAATTTTACACCAAAGCACTTACTGCAACCCTAATGGAAACACTTTAGGTTAACTTTCCACATGATTATGAGTAGTTTGAAAGTTGTTTCATGGCTGTACACATCAACACAAAAAAGTTGTTATCTCAGTGCATGCAGTGCTTAAACAATACAAATAGTATACATTTCAATTTCACTCCAAAGCACTTACTGCAAACTAATGGAAACACCTTAGGTTAACTTCCCACATGATTATGAGTAGTTTGAAAGTTGATTAATGGCTGTACACATCAACACAAAAAAGTTGTTATCTCAGTGCATGTAATGCTTAGACAATACAAATAGTATACATTTCAATTTTACACCAAAGTACTTACTGCAAACCTAATGGAAACAACTTAGATTAACTTCCCATATGATTCTGAGATGTCTGAAAGTTGTTTCATACCTGAGTTCATCAAGACAAAAAAGTTAATTTCTCAGTACTACTATGCTCTGACTTTAAGGTAGTATACATCTCAATTTTACACCAAAGTACTTACTGCAAACTAATGGAAACACCTTAGGTTAACTTCCCACATGATTATGAGTAGTTTGAAAGTTGATTCATGGCTGTACACATCAACACAAAAAAGTTGTTATCTCAGTGCATGTAATGCTTAGACAATACAAATAGTATACATTTCAATTTTACACCAAGTACTTACTGCAAACCTAATGGAAACAAATTAGATTAACTTCCCATATGATTCTGAAATGTCTGAAAGTTGTTTCATACCTGTGGACATCAAGACAAAAAAGTTGTTTTCTCAGTGCATGCAATGCTTTTACAATACAAATAGTATACATTTCAATTTTACACCAAAGCACTTACTGCGAACCTAATGGAAACAGCTTAGGTCAACTTTCCACATGATTATGAGTAGTTTGAAAGTTGTTTCATGGCTGTACACATCAACACAAAAAAGTTGTTATCTCAGTGCATGCAATGCTTAGACAATGCAAATAGTATACATTTCAATTTTACACCCAAGCACTTACTGCAAACCTAATGGAAACAACTTAGGTTAACTTCCCACATGATTCTGAGATGTCTGAAAGTTGTTTCATAGCTGTGCACATAAAGACAAAAAAGTTCATTTCCCAGTGAATAGAATGCTTTAACATAAAAGTAGTATACATTTCAATATTACACCAAAGCACTTACTGCAAACCTAATGGAAACAGTTTAGGTTAACTTTCCACATGATTATGAGTAGTTTGAAAGTTGTTTCATGGCTGTACACATCAACACAAAAAAGTTGTTATCTCAGTGCATGCACTGCTTAAACAATACAAATAGTATACATTTCAACTTTACTCCAAAGCACTTACTGCAAACCTAATGGAAACACTTTAAGTTAACTTCCCACATGATTCTGAGATGTCTGAAAGTTGTTTCATACCTGTGCACATAAAGACAAAAAAGTTGATTTCACAGTGAGTAGAATGATTTGACATAAAAGTAGTATACATTTCAATTGTACTCAAAAGTCCTGACTGCAAACCTAATGCAAACAGATTTGGTTAACTTCCCAGATGAGTATGACTAGGTTTAAAGTTGTTTCATGCCTCAGTTCATCAAGACAAAAAAGTTAATTTCTCAGTACTACTATGCTCTGACTTTAAGGTAGTATACATCTCAATTTTACACCAAAGTACTTACTGCAAACTAATGGAAACACCTTAGGTTAACTTCCCACATGATTATGAGTAGTTTGAAAGTTGATTCATGGCTGTGCACATAAAGACAAAAAAGTTGATTTCACAGTGAATAGAATGCTTTGACATAAAAGTAGTATACATTTCAATTTTACACCAAAGCACTTACTGCAACCCTAATGGAAACATTTTAGTTTAACTTTCCACATGATTATGAGTAGTTTGAAAGTTGTTTCATGGCTGTACACATCAACACAAAAAAGTTGTTATCTCAGTGCATGCACTGCTTAAACAATACAAATAGTATACATTTCAATTTTACTCCAAAGCACTTACTGCAAACCTAATGGAAACACTTTAAGTTAACTTCCCACATGATTCTGAGATGTCTGAAAGTTGTTTCATACCTGTGCACATCAAGACAAAAAAGTTGTTTTCTCAGTGCATGCAATGCTTTTACAATACAAATAGTATACATTTCAATTTTACACCAAAGCACTTACTGCGAACCTAATGGAAACACCTTAGGTCAACTTTCCACATGATTATGAGTAGTTTGAAAGTTGTTTCATGGCTGTACACATCAACACAAAAAAGTTGTTATCTCAGTGCATGCAATGCTTAGACAATGCAAATAGTATACATTTCAATTTCACTCCAAAGAACGTACTGCAAACCTAATGGAAACACTTTAATTTAACTTCCCACATGATTCTGAGATGTCTGAAAGTTGTTTCATACCTGTGCACATAAAGACAAAAAAGTTGATTTCACAGTGAATAGAATGCTTTGACATAAAAGTAGTATACATTTCAATTGTACTCAAAAGTCCTGACTGCAAACCTAATGCAAACAGATTTGGTTGACTTCCCAGATGAGTATGACTAGGTTTAAAGTTGTTTCATGCCTCAGTTCATCAAGACAAAAAAGTTAATTTCTCAGTACTACTATGCTCTGACTTTAAGGTAGTATACATCTCAATTTTACACCAAAGTACTTACTGCAAACTAATGGAAACAACTTAGATTAACTTCCCATATGATTCTGAGATGTCTGAAAGTTGTTTCATACCTGTGCACATCAAGACAAAAAAGTTGTTATCTCAGTGCATGCAATGCTTAGACAATACAAATAGTATACATTTCAATTTTACACCAAAGCACTTACTGCAAACCTAATGGAAACAACTTAGGTTAACTTCCCACATGATTCTGAGATGTCTGAAAGTTGTTTCATAGCTGTGCACATAAAGACAGAAAAGTTGATTTCCCAGTGAATAGAAAGCTTTAACATAAAAGTAGTATACATTTCAATTTTACACCAAAGCACTTACTGCAAACCTAATGGAAACAACTTACATTAACTTCCCATATGATTCTGAGATGTCTGAAAGTTGTTTCATACCTGTGCACATCAAGACAAAAAAGTTGTTTTCTCAGTGCATGCAATGCTTTTACAATACAAATAGTATACATTTCGGGTTTACACCAAAGCACTTACTGCGAACCTAATGGAAACACCTTAGGTCAACTTTCCACATGATTATGAGTAGTTTGAAAGTTGTTTCATGGCTGTACACATCAACAGAAAAAAGTTGTTATCTCAGTGCATGCCATGCTTAGACAATACAAATAGTACACATTTCAATTTTACACCAAAGCACTTACTGCAAACCTAATGGAAACAACTTAGGTTAACTTCCCACATGATTATGAGTAGTTTGAAAGCTGTTTCATGGCTGTACACATCAACAGAAAAAAGTTGTTAGCTCAGTGCCTGCAATGCTTAGACAATACAAATAGTATACATTTCAATTTTACTCCAAAGCACTTGCTGCAAACCTAATAGAAACACTTTAATTTAACTTCCCACATGATTCTGAGATGTCTGAAAGTTGTTTCATACCTGTGCACATAAAGACAAAAAAGTTGATTTCACAGTGAATAGAATGCTTTGACATACAAGTAGTATACAATTCAATTTTACACCAAAGCACTTACTGCAAACCTAATGGAAACACTTTAGGTTAACTTTCCACATGATTATGAGTAGTTTGAAAGTTGTTTCATGGCTGTACACATCAACACAAAAAAGTTGTTATCTCAGTGCATGCAGGGCTTAAACAATACAAATAGTATACATTTCAATTTCACTCCAAAGAACTTACTGCAAACTAATGGAAACACCTTAGGTTAACTTCCCACATGATTATGAGTAGTTTGAAAGTTGATTCATGGCTGTACACATCAACACAAAAAAGTTGTTATCTCAGTGCATGTAATGCTTAGACAATACAAACAGTATACATTTCAATTTTACACCAAAGTACTTACTGCAAACCTAATGGAAACAACTTAGATTAACTTCCCATATGATTCTGAGATGTCTGAAAGTTGTTTCATACCTGTGCACATAAAGACAAAAAAGTTGTTTTCTCAGTGCATGCAATGCTTTTACAATACAAATAGTATACATTTCAATTTTACACCAAAGCACATACTGCAAACCTAACGGAAACACCTTAGGTCAACTTTCCACATGATTATGAGTAGTTTGAAAGTTGTTTCATGGCTGTACACATCAACACAAAAAAGTTGTTATCTCAGTGCATGCAATGCTTAGACAATGCAAATAGTATACATTTCAATTTCACTCCAAAGAACGTACTGCAAACCTAATGGAAACACTTTAATTTAACTTCCCACATGATTCTGAGATGTCTGAAAGTTGTTTCATACCTGTACACATAAAGACAAAAAAGTTGATTTCACAGTGAATAGAATGCTTTGACATACAAGTAGTATACAATTCAATTTTACACCAAAGCACTTACTGCAAACCTAATGGAAACACTTTAGGTTAACTTTCCACATGATTATGAGTAGTTTGAAAGTTGTTTCATGGCTGTACACATCAACACAAAAAAGTTGTTATCTCAGTGCATGCACTGCTTAAACAATACAAATAGTATACATTTCAACTTTACTCCAAAGCACTTACTGCAAACCTAATGGAAACACTTTAAGTTAACTTCCCACATGATTCTGAGATGTCTGAAAGTTGTTTCATACCTGTGCACATAAAGACAAAAAAGTTGATTTCACAGTGAGTAGAATGATTTGACATAAAAGTAGTATACATTTCAATTGTACTCAAAAGTCCTGACTGCAAACCTAATGCAAACAGATTTGGTTAACTTCCCAGATGAGTATGACTAGGTTTAAAGTTGTTTCATGCCTCAGTTCATCAAGACAAAAAAGTTAATTTCTCAGTACTACTATGCTCTGACTTTAAGGTAGTATACATCTCAATTTTACACCAAAGTACTTACTGCAAACTAATGGAAACACCTTAGGTTAACTTCCCACATGATTATGAGTAGTTTGAAAGTTGATTCATGGCTGTGCACATAAAGACAAAAAAGTTGATTTCACAGTGAATAGAATGCTTTGACATAAAAGTAGTATACATTTCAATTTTACACCAAAGCACTTACTGCAACCCTAATGGAAACACTTTAGTTTAACTTTCCACATGATTATGAGTAGTTTGAAAGTTGTTTCATGGCTGTACACATCAACACAAAAAAGTTGTTATCTCAGTGCATGCACTGCTTAAACAATACAAATAGTATACATTTCAATTTTACTCCAAAGCACTTACTGCAAACCTAATGGAAACACTTTAAGTTAACTTCCCACATGATTCTGAGATGTCTGAAAGTTGTTTCATACCTGTGCACATCAAGACAAAAAAGTTGTTTTCTCAGTGCATGCAATGCTTTTACAATACAAATAGTATACATTTCAATTTTACACCAAAGCACTTACTGCGAACCTAATGGAAACACCTTAGGTCAACTTTCCACATGATTATGAGTAGTTTGAAAGTTGTTTCATGGCTGTACACATCAACAGAAAAAACTTGTTATCTCAGTGCATGCAATGCTTAGACAATACAAATAGTATACATTTCAATTTTACACCAAAGCACTTACTGCAAACCTAATGGAAAGAACTTAGGTTAACTTCCCACATGATTCTGAGATGTCTGAAAGTAGTTTCATACCTGTGCACATCAAGACAAAAAAGTTGTTTTCTCAGTGCAAGCAATGCTTTTACAATACAAATAGTATACATTTCAATTTTACACCAAAGTACTTACTGCAAACCTAATGGAAACACCTTAGGTGAACTTCCCACATGATTATGAGTAGTTTGAAAGCTGTTTCATGGCTGTACACATCAACAGAAAAAAGTTGTTAGCTCAGTGCCTGCAATGCTTAGACAATACAAATAGTATACATTTCAATTTTACTCCAAAGCACTTACTGCAAACCTAATGGAAACACTTTAATTTAACTTCCCACATGATTCTGAGATGTCTGAAAGTTGTTTCATACCTGTGCACATAAAGACAAAAAATTTGATTTCACAGTGAATAGAATGCTTTGACATACAAGTAGTATACAATTCAATTTTACACCAAAGCACTTACTGCAAACCTAATGGAAACACTTTAGTTTAACTTTCCACATGATTATGAGTAGTTTGAAAGTTGTTTCATGGCTGTACACATCAACACAAAAAAGTTGTTATCTCAGTGCATGCACTGCTTAAACAATACAAATAGTATACATTTCAACTTTACTCCAAAGCACTTACTGCAAACCTAATGGAAACACTTTAAGTTAACTTCCCACATGATTCTGAGATGTCTGAAAGTTGTTTCATACCTGTGCACATAAAGACAAAAAAGTTGATTTCACAGTGAGTAGAATGATTTGACATAAAAGTAGTATACATTTCAATTGTACTCAAAAGTCCTGACTGCAAACCTAATGCAAACAGATTTGGTTAACTTCCCAGATGAGTATGACTAGGTTTAAAGTTGTTTCATGCCTCAGTTCATCAAGACAAAAAAGTTAATTTCTCAGTACTACTATGCTCTGACTTTAAGGTAGTATACATCTCAATTTTACACCAAAGTACTTACTGCAAACTAATGGAAACACCTTAGGTTAACTTCCCACATGATTATGAGTAGTTTGAAAGTTGATTCATGGCTGTGCACATAAAGACAAAAAAGTTGATTTCACAGTGAATAGAATGCTTTGACATAAAAGTAGTATACATTTCAATTTTACACCAAAGCACTTACTGCAACCCTAATGGAAACACTTTAGTTTAACTTTCCACATGATTATGAGTAGTTTGAAAGTTGTTTCATGGCTGTACACATCAACACAAAAAAGTTGTTATCTCAGTGCATGCACTGCTTAAACAATACAAATAGTATACATTTCAATTTTACTCCAAAGCACTTACTGCAAACCTAATGGAAACACTTTAAGTTAACTTCCCACATGATTCTGAGATGTCTGAAAGTTGTTTCATACCTGTGCACATCAAGACAAAAAAGTTGTTTTCTCAGTGCATGCAATGCTTTTACAATACAAATAGTATACATTTCAATTTTACACCAAAGCACTTACTGCGAACCTAATGGAAACACCTTAGGTCAACTTTCCACATGATTATGAGTAGTTTGAAAGTTGTTTCATGGCTGTACACATCAACAGAAAAAACTTGTTATCTCAGTGCATGCAATGCTTAGACAATACAAATAGTATACATTTCAATTTTACACCAAAGCACTTACTGCAAACCTAATGGAAAGAACTTAGGTTAACTTCCCACATGATTCTGAGATGTCTGAAAGTAGTTTCATACCTGTGCACATCAAGACAAAAAAGTTGTTTTCTCAGTGCAAGCAATGCTTTTACAATACAAATAGTATACATTTCAATTTTACACCAAAGTACTTACTGCAAACCTAATGGAAACACCTTAGGTGAACTTCCCACATGATTATGAGTAGTTTGAAAGCTGTTTCATGGCTGTACACATCAACAGAAAAAAGTTGTTAGCTCAGTGCCTGCAATGCTTAGACAATACAAATAGTATACATTTCAATTTTACTCCAAAGCACTTACTGCAAACCTAATGGAAACACTTTAATTTAACTTCCCACATGATTCTGAGATGTCTGAAAGTTGTTTCATACCTGTGCACATAAAGACAAAAAATTTGATTTCACAGTGAATAGAATGCTTTGACATACAAGTAGTATACAATTCAATTTTACACCAAAGCACTTACTGCAAACCTAATGGAAACACTTTAGGTTAACTTTCCACATGATTATGAGTAGTTTGAAAGTTGTTTCATGGCTGTACACATCAACACAAAAAAGTTGTTATCTCAGTGCATGCAGTGCTTAAACAATACAAATAGTATACATTTCAATTTCACTCCAAAGAACTTACTGCAAACTAATGGAAACACCTTAGGTTAACTTCCCACATGATTATGAGTAGTTTGAAAGTTGATTAATGGCTGTACACATCAACACAAAAAAGTTGTTATCTCAGTGCATGTAATGCTTAGACAATACAAATAGTATACATTTCAATTTTACACCAAAGTACTTACTGCAAACCTAATGGAAACAACTTAGATTAACTTCCCATATGATTCTGAGATGTCTGAAAGTTGTTTCATACCTGTGCACATAAAGACAAAAAAGTTGTTTTCTCAGTGCATGCAATGCTTTTACAATACAAATAGTATACATTTGAAGTTTACACCAAAGCACTTACTGCAAACCTAATGGAAACACCTTATGTCAACTATCCACATGATTATGAGTAGTTTGAAAGTTGTTTCATGGCTGTACACATCAACACAAAAAAGTTGTTATCTCAGTGCATGCAATGCTTAGACAATAGAAATAGTATACATTTCAATTTTACACCAAAGCACTTACTGCAAACCTAATGGAAACAACTTACGTTAACTTCCCACATGATTCTGAGATGTCTGAAAGTTGTTTCATAGCTGTGCACATAAAGACAGAAAAGTTGATTTCCCAGTGAATAGAAAGCTTTAACATAAAAGTAGTATACATTTCAATTTTACACCAAAGCACTTACTGCAAACCTAATGGAAACAACTTAGGTTAACTTCCCACATGATTCTGAGATGTCTGAAAGTTGTTTCATACCTGTGCACATCAAGACAAAAAAGTTGTTTTCTCAGTGCATGCAATGCTTTTACAATACAAACAGTACACATTTCAATTTTACACCACAGCACTTACTGCAAACCTAATGGAAACACCTTAGGTTAACTTTCCACATGATTATGAGTAGTTTGAAAGTTGTTTCATGGCTGTACACATCAACAGAAAAAAGTTGTTATCTCAGAGCATGCAATGCTTAGACAATACAAATAGTATACATTTCAATTTTACTCCAAAGCACTTACTGCAAACCTAAAGGAAACACCATAGGTTAACTTCCCACATGATTCTGAGATGTCTGAAAGTTGTTTCATAGCTGTGCACATAAAGACAAAAAAGTTGATTTCACAGTGAATAGAATGCTTTGACATAAAAGTAGTATACATTTCAATTTTACACCAAAGCACTTACTGCAACCCTAATGGAAACACTTTAGTTTAACTTTCCACATGATTATGAGTAGTTTGAAAGTTGTTTCATGGCTGTACACATCAACACAAAAAAGTTGTTATCTCAGTGCATGCACTGCTTAAACAATACAAATAGTATACATTTCAACTTTACTCCAAAGCACTTACTGCAAACCTAATGGAAACACTTTAAGTTAACTTCCCACATGATTCTGAGATGTCTGAAAGTTGTTTCATACCTGTGCACATAAAGACAAAAAAGTTGATTTCACAGTGAGTAGAATGATTTGACATAAAAGTAGTATACATTTCAATTGTACTCAAAAGTCCTGACTGCAAACCTAATGCAAACAGATTTGGTTAACTTCCCAGATGAGTATGACTAGGTTTAAAGTTGTTTCATGCCTCAGTTCATCAAGACAAAAAAGTTAATTTCTCAGTACTACTATGCTCTGACTTTAAGGTAGTATACATCTCAATTTTACACCAAAGTACTTACTGCAAACTAATGGAAACACCTTAGGTTAACTTCCCACATGATTATGAGTAGTTTGAAAGTTGATTCATGGCTGTACACATCAACACAAAAAAGTTGTTATCTCAGTGCATGTAATGCTTAGACAATACAAATAGTATACATTTCAATTTTACCCCAAAGTACTTACTGCAAACCTAATGGAAACAACTTAGATTAACTTCCCATATGATTCCGAGATGTCTGAAAGTTGTTTCATACCTGTGGACATCAAGACAAAAAAGTTGTTTTCTCAGTGCATGCAATGCTTTTACAATACAAATAGTATACATTTCAATTTTACACCAAAGCACTTACTGCGAACCTAATGGAAAGACCTTAGGTCAACTTTCCACATGATTATGAGTAGTTTGAAAGTTGTTTCATGGCTGTACACATCAACACAAAAAAGTTGTTATCTCAGTGCATGCAATGCTTAGACAATACAAATAGTATACATTTCAATTTTACACCCAAGCACTTACTGCAAACCTAATGGAAACAACTTAGGTTAACTTCCCACATGATTCTGAGATGTCTGAAAGTTGTTTCATAGCTGTGCACATAAAGACAAAAAAGTTCATTTCCCAGTGAATAGAATGCTTTAACATAAAAGTAGTATACATTTCAATATTACACCAAAGCACTTACTGCAAACCTAATGGAAACACTTTAGGTTAACTTTCCACATGATTATGAGTAGTTTGAAAGTTGTTTCATGGCTGTACACATCAACACAAAAAAGTTGTTATCTCAGTGCATGCACTGCTTAAACAATACAAATAGTATACATTTCAACTTTACTCCAAAGCACTTACTGCAAACCTAATGGAAACACTTTAAGTTAACTTCCCACATGATTCTGAGATGTCTGAAAGTTGTTTCATACCTGTGCACATAAAGACAAAAAAGTTGATTTCACAGTGAGTAGAATGATTTGACATAAAAGTAGTATACATTTCAATTGTACTCAAAAGTCCTGACTGCAAACCTAATGCAAACAGATTTGGTTAACTTCCCAGATGAGTATGACTAGGTTTAAAGTTGTTTCATGCCTCAGTTCATCAAGACAAAAAAGTTAATTTCTCAGTACTACTATGCTCTGACTTTAAGGTAGTATACATCTCAATTTTACACCAAAGTACTTACTGCAAACTAATGGAAACACCTTAGGTTAACTTCCCACATGATTATGAGTAGTTTGAAAGTTGATTCATGGCTGTACACATCAACACAAAAAAGTTGTTATCTCAGTGCATGTAATGCTTAGACAATACAAATAGTATACATTTCAATTTTACACCAAAGTACTTACTGCAAACCTAATGGAAACAACTTACATTAACTTCCCATATGATTCTGAGATGTCTGAAAGTTGTTTCATACCTGTGCACATCAAGACAAAAAAGTTGTTTTCTCAGTGCATGCAATGCTTTTACAATACAAATAGTATACATTTCAATTTTACACCAAAGCACTTACTGCGAACCTAATGGAAACACCTTAGGTCAACTTTCCACATGATTATGAGTAGTTTGAAAGTTGTTTCATGGCTGTACACATCAACAGAAAAAACTTGTTATCTCAGTGCATGCAATGCTTAGACAATACAAATAGTATACATTTCAATTTTACACCAAAGCACTTACTGCAAACCTAATGGAAACAACTTAGGTTAACTTCCCACATGATTCTGAGATGTCTGAAAGTTGTTTCATAGCTGTGCACATAAAGACAAAAAAGTTCATTTCCCAGTGAATAGAATGCTTTAACATAAAAGTAGTATACATTTCAATTTTACACCAAAGCACTTACTGCAAACCTAATGGAAACACTTTAGGTTAACTTTCCACATGATTATGAGTAGTTTGAAAGTTGTTTCATGGCTGTACACATCAACAGAAAAAAGTTGTTATCTCAGTGCATGCAATGCTTAGACAATACAAATAGTATACATTTCAATTTTACACCAAAGCACTTACTCCAAACCTAATGGAAACAACTTAGGTTAACTTCCCACATGATTCTGAGATGTCTGAAAGTAGTTTCATACCTGTGCACATCAAGACAAAAAAGTTGTTTTCTCAGTGCAAGCAATGCTTTTACAATACAAATAGTATACATTTCAATTTTACACCAAAGTACTTACTGCAAACCTAATGGAAACACCTTAGGTGAACTTCCCACATGATTATGAGTAGTTTGAAAGCTGTTTCATGGCTGTACACATCAACAGAAAAAAGTTGTTAGCTCAGTGCCTGCAATGCTTAGACAATACAAATAGTATACATTTCAATTTTACTCCAAAGCACTTACTGCAAACCTAATGGAAACACTTTAATTTAACTTCCCACATGATTCGGAGATGTCTGAAAGTTGTTTCATACCTGTGCACATAAAGACAAAAAAGTTGATTTCACAGTGAATAGAATGCTTTGACATACAAGTAGTATACAATTCAATTTTACACCAAAGCACTTACTGCAAACCTAATGGAAACACTTTAGGTTAACTTTCCACATGATTATGAGTAGTTTGAAAGTTGTTTCATGGCTGTACACATCAACACAAAAAAGTTGTTATCTCAGTGCATGCACTGCTTAAACAATACAAATAGTATACATTTCAATTTCACTCCAAAGAACTTACTGCAAACTAATGGAAACACCTTAGGTTAACTTCCCACATGATTATGAGTAGTTTGAAAGTTGATTAATGGCTGTACACATCAACACAAAAAAGTTGTTATCTCAGTGCATGTAATGCTTAGACAATACAAATAGTATACATTTCAATTTTACACCAAAGTACTTACTGCAAACCTAATGGAAACAACTTAGATTAACTTCCCATATGATTCTGAGATGTCTGAAAGTTGTTTCATACCTGTGCACATAAAGACAACAAAGTTGTTTTCTCAGTGCATGGAATGATTTTACAATACAAATAGTATACATTTCAAGTTTACACCAAAGCACTTACTGCAAACCTAATGGAAACACCTTAGGTCAACTTTCCACATGATTATGAGTAGTTTGAAAGTTGTTTCATGGCTGTACACATCAACACAAAAAAGTTGTTATCTCAGTGCATGCAATGCTTAGACAATACAAATAGTATACATTTCAATTTCACTCCAAAGAACGTACTGCAAACCTAATGGAAACACTTTAATTTAACTTCCCACATGATTCTGAGATGTCTGAAAGTTGTTTCATACCTGTGCACATAAAGACAAAAAAGTTGATTTCACAGTGAATAGAATGCTTTGACATAAAAGTAGTATACATTTCAATTGTACTCAAAAGTCCTGACTGCAAACCTAATGCAAACAGATTTGGTTGACTTCCCAGATGAGTATGACTAGGTTTAAAGTTGTTTCATGCCTCAGTTCATCAAGACAAAAAAGTTAATTTCTCAGTACTACTATGCTCTGACTTTAAGGTAGTATACATCTCAATTTTACACCAAAGTACTTACTGCAAACTAATGGAAACAACTTAGATTAACTTCCCATATGATTCTGAGATGTCTGAAAGTTGTTTCATACCTGTGCACATCAAGACAAAAAAGTTGTTTTCTCAGTGCAGGCAATGCTTTTACAATACAAATAGTATACATTTCAATTTTACACCAAAGCACTTACTGCACACCTAATGGAAACACCTTATGTCAACTTTCCACATGATTATGAGTAGTTTGAAAGTTGTTTCATGGCTGTACACATCAACACAAAAAAGTTGTTATCTCAGTGCATGCAATGCTTAGACAATACAAATAGTATACATTTCAATTTTACACCAAAGCACTTACTGCAAACCTAATGGAAACAACTTAGGTTAACTTCCCACATGATTCTGAGATGTCTGAAAGTTGTTTCATAGCTGTGCACATAAAGACAGAAAAGTTGATTTCCCAGTGAATAGAAAACTTTAACATAAAAGTAGTATACATTTCAATTTTACACCAAAGCACTTACTGCAAACCTAATGGAAACAACTTAGGTTAACTTCCCACATGATTCTGAGATGTCTGAAAGTTGTTTCATACCTGTGCACATCAAGACAAAAAAGTTGTTTTCTCAGTGCATGCAATGCTTTTACAATACAAACAGTACACATTTCAATTTTACACCACAGCACTTACTGCAAACCTAATGGATACACCTTAGGTTAACTTTCCACATGATTATGAGTAGTTTGAAAGTTGTTTCATGGCTGTACACATCAACAGAAAAAAGTTGTTATCTCAGTGCATGCAATGCTTAGACAATACAAATAGTATACATTTCAATTTTACACCAAAGCACTTACTGCAAACCTAATGGAAACAACTTAGGTTAACTTCCCACATGATTCTGAGATGTCTGAAAGTTGTTTCATACCTGTGCACATCAAGACAAAAAAGTTGATTTCTCAGTGCATGCAATGCTTTTACAATACAAACAGTACACATTTCAATTTTACACCACAGCACTTACTGCAAACCTAATGGAAACACTTTAAGTTAACTTCCCACATGATTCTGAGATGTCTGAAAGTTGTTTCATACCTGTGCACATAAAGACAAAAAAGTTGATTTCACAGTGAGTAGAATGATTTGACATAAAAGTAGTATACATTTCAATTGTACTCAAAAGTCCTGACTGCAAACCTAATGCAAACAGATTTGGTTAACTTCCCAGATGAGTATGACTAGGTTTAAAGTTGTTTCATGGCTGTACACATCAACAGAAAAAAGTTGTTATCTCAGTGCATGCAATGCTTAGACAATACAAATAGTATACATTTCAATTTTACACCAAAGTACTTACTGCAAACCTAATGGAAACAACTTAGGTTAACTTCCCACATGATTCTGAGATGTCTGAAAGTAGTTTCATACCTGTGCACATCAAGACAAAAAAGTTGTTTTCTCAGTGCAAGCAATGCTTTTACAATACAAATGGTATACATTTCAATTTTACACCAAAGTACTTACTGCAAACCTAATGGAAACACCTTAGGTGAACTTCCCACATGATTATGAGTAGTTTGAAAGCTGTTTCATGGCTGTACACATCAACAGAAAAAAGTTGTTAGCTCAGTGCCTGCAATGCTTAGACAATACAAATAGTATACATTTCAATTTTACTCCAAAGCACTTACTGCAAACCTAATGGAAACACTTTAATTTAACTTCCCACATGATTCTGAGATGTCTGAAAGTTGTTTCATACCTGTGCACATAAAGACAAAAAAGTTGATTTCACAGTGAATAGAATGCTTTGACATACAAGTAGTATACAATTCAATTTTACACCAAAGCACTTACTGCAAACCTAATGGAAACACTTTAGGTTAACTTTCCACATGATTATGAGTAGTTTGAAAGTTGTTTCATGGCTGTACACATCAACACAAAAAAGTTGTTATCTCAGTGCATGCACTGCTTAAACAATACAAATAGTATACATTTCAATTTCACTCCAAAGAACTTACTGCAAACTAATGGAAACACCTTAGGTTAACTTCCCACATGATTATGAGTAGTTTGAAAGTTGATTAATGGCTGTACACATCAACACAAAAAAGTTGTTATCTCAGTGCATGTAATGCTTAGACAATACAAATAGTATACATTTCAATTTTACACCAAAGTACTTGCTGCAAACCTAATGGAAACAACTTAGATTAACTTCCCATATGATTCTGAGATGTCTGAAAGTTGTTTCATACCTGTGCACATAAAGACAAAAAAGTTGTTTTCTCAGTGCATGCAATGCTTTTACAATACAAATAGTATACATTTCAATTTTACACCAAAGCACTTACTGCAAACCTAATGGAAACACCTTAGGTCAACTTTCCACATGATTATGAGTAGTTTGAAAGTTGTTTCATGGCTGTACACATCAACACAAAAAAGTTGTTATCTCAGTGCATGCAATGCTTAGACAATACAAATAGTATACATTTCAATTTCACTCCAAAGAACGTACTGCAAACCTAATGGAAACACTTTAATTTAACTTCCCACATGATTCTGAGATGTCTGAAAGTTGTTTCATACCTGTGCACATAAAGACAAAAAAGTTGATTTCACAGTGAATAGAATGCTTTGACATAAAAGTAGTATACATTTCAATTGTACTCAAAAGTCCTGACTGCAAACCTAATGCAAACAGATTTGGTTGACTTCCCAGATGAGTATGACTAGGTTTAAAGTTGTTTCATGCCTCAGTTCATCAAGACAAAAAAGTTAATTTCTCAGTACTACTATGCTCTGACTTTAAGGTAGTATACATCTCAATTTTACACCAAAGTACTTACTGCAAACTAATGGAAACAACTTAGATTAACTTCCCATATGATTCTGAGATGTCTGAAAGTTGTTTCATACCTGTGCACATCAAGACAAAAAAGTTGTTTTCTCAGTGCAGGCAATGCTTTTACAATACAAATAGTATACATTTCAATTTTACACCAAAGCACTTACTGCAAACCTAATGGAAACACCTTATGTCAACTTTCCACATGATTATGAGTAGTTTGAAAGTTGTTTCATGGCTGTACACATCAACACAAAAAAGTTGTTATCTCAGTGCATGCAATGCTTAGACAATACAAATAGTATACATTTCAATTTTACACCAAAGCACTTACTGCAAACCTAATGGAAACAACTTAGGTTAACTTCCCACATGATTCTGAGATGTCTGAAAGTTGTTTCATAGCTGTGCACATAAAGACAGAAAAGTTGATTTCCCAGTGAATAGAAAGCTTTAACATAAAAGTAGTATACATTTCAATTTTACACCAAAGCACTTACTGCAAACCTAATGGAAACAACTTAGGTTAACTTCCCACATGTTTCTGAGATGTCTGAAAGTTGTTTCATACCTGTGCACATCAAGACAAAAAAGTTGTTTTCTCAGTGCATGCAATGCTTTTACAATACAAACAGTACACATTTCAATTTTACACCACAGCACTTACTGCAAACCTAATGGAAACACCTTAGGTTAACTTTCCACATGATTATGAGTAGTTTGAAAGTTGTTTCATGGCTGTACACATCAACAGAAAAAAGTTGTTATCTCAGAGCATGCAATGCTTAGACAATACAAATAGTATACATTTCAATTTTACTCCAAAGCACTTACTGCAAACCTAAAGGAAACACCATAGGTTAACTTCCCACATGATTCTGAGATGTCTGAAAGTTGTTTCATAGCTGTGCACATAAAGACAAAAAAGTTGATTTCACAGTGAATAGAATGCTTTGACATAAAAGTAGTATACATTTCAATTTTACACCAAAGCACTTACTGCAACCCTAATGGAAACACTTTAGTTTAACTTTCCACATGATTATGAGTAGTTTGAAAGTTGTTTCATGGCTGTACACATCAACACAAAAAAGTTGTTATCTCAGTGCATGCACTGCTTAAACAATACAAATAGTATACATTTCAATTTTACTCCAAAGCACTTACTGCAAACCTAATGGAAACACTTTAAGTTAACTTCCCACATGATTCTGAGATGTCTGAAAGTTGTTTCATACCTGTGCACATAAAGACAAAAAAGTTGATTTCACAGTGAGTAGAATGATTTGACATAAAAGTAGTATACATTTCAATTGTACTCAAAAGTCCTGACTGCAAACCTAATGCAAACAGATTTGGTTAACTTCCCAGATGAGTATGACTAGGTTTAAAGTTGTTTCATGCCTCAGTTCATCAAGACAAAAAAGTTAATTTCTCAGTACTACTATGCTCTGACTTTAAGGTAGTATACATCTCAATTTTACACCAAAGTACTTACTGCAAACTAATGGAAACACCTTAGGTTAACTTCCCACATGATTATGAGTAGTTTGAAAGTTGATTCATGGCTGTACACATCAACAGAAAAAAGTTGTTATCTCAGTGCATGTAATGCTTAGACAATACAAATAGAATACATTTCAATTTTACACCAAAGTACTTACTGCAAACCTAATGGAAACAACTTAGATTAACTTCCCATATGATTCTGAGATGTCTGAAAGTTGTTTCATACCTGTGGACATCAAGACAAAAAAGTTGTTTTCTCAGTGCATGCAATGCTTTTACAATACAAATAGTATACATTTCAATTTTACACCAAAGCACTTACTGCGAACCTAATGGAAACACCTTAGGTCAACTTTCCACATGATTATGAGTAGTTTGAAAGTTGTTTCATGGCTGTACACATCAACACAAAAAAGTTGTTATCTCAGTGCATGCAATGCTTAGACAATACAAATAGTATACATTTCAATTTTACACCAAAGCACTTACTGCAAACCTAATGGAAACAATTAGGTTAACTTCCCACATGATTCTGAGATGTCTGAAAGTTGTTTCATAGCTGTGCACATAAAGACAAAAAAGTTCATTTCCCAGTGAATAGAATGCTTTAACATAAAAGTAGTATACATTTCAATATTACACCAAAGCACTTACTGCAAACCTAATGGAAACACTTTAGGTTAACTTTCCACATGATTATGAGTAGTTTGAAAGTTGTTTCATGGCTGTACACATCAACACAAAAAAGTTGTTATCTCAGTGCATGCACTGCTTAAACAATACAAATAGTATACATTTCAACTTTACTCCAAAGCACTTACTGCAAACCTAATGGAAACACTTTAAGTTAACTTCCCACATGATTCTGAGATGCCTGAAAGTTGTTTCATACCTGTGCACATAAAGACAAAAAAGTTGATTTCACAGTGAGTAGAATGATTTGACATAAAAGTAGTATACATTTCAATTGTACTCAAAAGTCCTGACTGCAAACCTAATGCAAACAGATTTGGTTAACTTCCCAGATGAGTATGACTTGGTTTTAAGTTGTTTCATGCCTCAGTTCATCAAGACAAAAAAGTTAATTTCTCAGTACTACTATGCTCTGACTTTAAGGTAGTATACATCTCAATTTTACACCAAAGTACTTACCGCAAACTAATGGAAACACCTTAGGTTAACTTCCCACATGATTATGAGTAGTTTGAAAGTTGATTCATGGCTGTACACATCAACACAAAAAAGTTGTTATCTCAGTGCATGTAATGCTTAGACAATACAAATAGTATACATTTCAATTTTACACCAAAGTACTTACTGCAAACCTAATGGAAACAACTTACATTAACTTCCCATATGATTCTGAGATGTCTGAAAGTTGTTTCATACCTGTGCACATCAAGACAAAAAAGTTGTTTTCTCAGTGCATGCAATGCTTTTACAATACAAATAGTATACATTTCAATTTTACACCAAAGCACTTACTGCAAACCTAATGGAAACACCTTATGTCAACTTTCCACATGATTATGAGTAGTTTGAAAGTTGTTTCATGGCTGTACACATCAACACAAAAAAGTTGTTATCTCAGTGCATGCAATGCTTAGACAATACAAATAGTATACATTTCAATTTTACACCAAAGCACTTACTGCAAACCTAATGGAAACAACTTAGGTTAACTTCCCACATGATTCTGAGATGTCTGAAAGTTGTTTCATAGCTGTGCACATAAAGACAGAAAAGTTGATTTCCCAGTGAATAGAAAGCTTTAACATAAAAGTAGTATACATTTCAATTTTACACCAAAGCACTTACTGCAAACCTAATGGAAACACCTTAGGTTAACTTTCCACATGATTATGAGTAGTTTGAAAGTTGTTTCATACCTGTGCACATCAAGACAAAAAAGTTGTTTTCTCAGTGCATGCAATGCTTTTACAATACAAACAGTACACATTTCAATTTTACACCACAGCACTTACTGCAAACCTAATGGAAACACCTTAGGTTAACTTTCCACATGATTATGAGTAGTTTGAAAGTTGTTTCATGGCTGTACACATCAACAGAAAAAAGTTGTTATCTCAGAGCATGCAATGCTTAGACAATACAAATAGTATACATTTCAATTTTACTCCAAAGCACTTACTGCAAACCTAAAGGAAACACCATAGGTTAACTTCCCACATGATTCTGAGATGTCTGAAAGTTGTTTCATAGCTGTGCACATAAAGACAAAAAAGTTGATTTCACACTGAATAGAATGCTTTGACATAAAAGTAGTATACATTTCAATTTTTCACCAAAGCACTTACTGCAACCCTAATGGAAACACTTTAGTTTAACTTTCCACATGATTATGAGTAGTTTGAAAGTTGTTTCATGGCTGTACACATCAACACAAAAAAGTTGTTATCTCAGTGCATGCACTGCTTAAACAATACAAATAGTATACATTTCAATTTCACTCCAAAGAACTTACTGCAAACTAATGGAAACACCTTAGGTTAACTTCCCACATGATTATGAGTAGTTTGAAAGTTGATTAATGGCTGTACACATCAACACAAAAAAGTTGTTATCTCAGTGCATGTAATGCTTAGACAATACAAATAGTATACATTTCAATTTTACACCAAAGTACTTACTGCAAACCTAATGGAAACAACTTAGATTAACTTCCCATATGATTCTGAGATGTCTGAAAGTTGTTTCATACCTGTGCACATAAAGACAAAAAAGTTGTTTTCTCAGTGCATGCAATGCTTTTACAATACAAATAGTATACATTTCAATTTTACACCAAAGCACTTACTGCAAACCTAATGGAAACACCTTAGGTCAACTTTCCACATGATTATGAGTAGTTTGAAAGTTGTTTCATGGCTGTACACATCAACACAAAAAAGTTGTTATCTCAGTGCATGCAATGCTTAGACAATACAAATAGTATACATTTCAATTTCACTCCAAAGAACGTACTGCAAACCTAATGGAAACACTTTAATTTAACTTCCCACATGATTCTGAGATGTCTGAAAGTTGTTTCATACCTGTGCACATAAAGACAAAAAAGTTGATTTCACAGTGAATAGAATGCTTTGACATAAAAGTAGTATACATTTCAATTGTACTCAAAAGTCCTGACTGCAAAGCTAATGCAAACAGATTTGGTTGACTTCCCAGATGAGTATGACTAGGTTTAAAGTTGTTTCATGCCTCAGTTCATCAAGACAAAAAAGTTAATTTCTCAGTACTACTATGCTCTGACTTTAAGGTAGTATACATCTCAATTTTACACCAAAGTACTTACTGCAAACTAATGGAAACAACTTAGATTAACTTCCCATATGATTCTGAGATGTCTGAAAGTTGTTTCATACCTGTGCACATCAAGACAAAAAAGTTGTTTTCTCAGTGCAGGCAATGCTTTTACAATACAAATAGTATACATTTCAATTTTACACCAAAGCACTTACTGCAAACCTAATGGAAACAGCTTATGTCAACTTTCCACATGATTATGAGTAGTTTGAAAGTTGTTTCATGGCTGTACACATCAACACAAAAAAGTTGTTATCTCAGTGCATGCAATGCTTAGACAATACAAATAGTATACATTTCAATTTTACACCAAAGCACTTACTGCAAACCTAATGGAAACAACTTAGGTTAAGTTCCCACATGATTCTGAGATGTCTGAAAGTTGTTTCATAGCTGTGCACATAAAGACAGAAAAGTTGATTTCCCAGTGAATAGAAAGCTTTAACATAAAAGTAGTATACATTTCAATTTTACACCAAAGCACTTACTGCAAACCTAATGGAAACAACTTAGGTTAACTTCCCACATGATTCTGAGATGTCTGAAAGTTGTTTCATACCTGTGCACATCAAGACAAAAAAGTTGTTTTCTCAGTGCATGCAATGCTTTTACAATACAAACAGTACACATTTCAATTTTACACCACAGCACTTACTGCAAACCTAATGGAAACAACTTAGGTTAACTTCCCACATGATTCTGAGATGTCTGAAAGTTGTTTCATAGCTGTGCACATAAAGACAGAAAAGTTGATTTCCCAGTGAATAGAAAGCTTTAACATAAAAGTAGTATACATTTCAATTTTACACCAAAGCACTTACTGCAAACCTAATGGAAACACCTTAGGTTAACTTTCCACATGATTATGAGTAGTTTGAAAGTTGTTTCATACCTGTGCACATCAAGACAAAAAAGTTGTTTTCTCAGTGCATGCAATGCTTTTACAATACAAACAGTACACATTTCAATTTTACACCACAGCACTTACTGCAAACCTAATGGAAACACCTTAGGTTAACTTTCCACATGATTATGAGTAGTTTGAAAGTTGTTTCATGGCTGTACACATCAACAGAAAAAAGTTGTTATCTCAGAGCATGCAATGCTTAGACAATACAAATAGTATACATTTCAATTTTACTCCAAAGCACTTACTGCAAACCTAAAGGAAACACCATAGGTTAACTTCCCACATGATTCTGAGATGTCTGAAAGTTGTTTCATAGCTGTGCACATAAAGACAAAAAAGTTGATTTCACACTGAATAGAATGCTTTGACATAAAAGTAGTATACATTTCAATTTTTCACCAAAGCACTTACTGCAACCCTAATGGAAACACTTTAGTTTAACTTTCCACATGATTATGAGTAGTTTGAAAGTTGTTTCATGGCTGTACACATCAACACAAAAAAGTTGTTATCTCAGTGCATGCACTGCTTAAACAATACAAATAGTATACATTTCAATTTCACTCCAAAGAACTTACTGCAAACTAATGGAAACACCTTAGGTTAACTTCCCACATGATTATGAGTAGTTTGAAAGTTGATTAATGGCTGTACACATCAACACAAAAAAGTTGTTATCTCAGTGCATGTAATGCTTAGACAATACAAATAGTATACATTTCAATTTTACACCAAAGTACTTACTGCAAACCTAATGGAAACAACTTAGATTAACTTCCCATATGATTCTGAGATGTCTGAAAGTTGTTTCATACCTGTGCACATAAAGACAAAAAAGTTGTTTTCTCAGTGCATGCAATGCTTTTACAATACAAATAGTATACATTTCAATTTTACACCAAAGCACTTACTGCAAACCTAATGGAAACACCTTAGGTCAACTTTCCACATGATTATGAGTAGTTTGAAAGTTGTTTCATGGCTGTACACATCAACACAAAAAAGTTGTTATCTCAGTGCATGCAATGCTTAGACAATACAAATAGTATACATTTCAATTTCACTCCAAAGAACGTACTGCAAACCTAATGGAAACACTTTAATTTAACTTCCCACATGATTCTGAGATGTCTGAAAGTTGTTTCATACCTGTGCACATAAAGACAAAAAAGTTGATTTCACAGTGAATAGAATGCTTTGACATAAAAGTAGTATACATTTCAATTGTACTCAAAAGTCCTGACTGCAAACCTAATGCAAACAGATTTGGTTGACTTCCCAGATGAGTATGACTAGGTTTAAAGTTGTTTCATGCCTCAGTTCATCAAGACAAAAAAGTTAATTTCTCAGTACTACTATGCTCTGACTTTAAGGTAGTATACATCTCAATTTTACACCAAAGTACTTACTGCAAACTAATGGAAACAACTTAGATTAACTTCCCATATGATTCTGAGATGTCTGAAAGTTGTTTCATACCTGTGCACATCAAGACAAAAAAGTTGTTTTCTCAGTGCAGGCAATGCTTTTACAATACAAATAGTATACATTTCAATTTTACACCAAAGCACTTACTGCAAACCTAATGGAAACAGCTTATGTCAACTTTCCACATGATTATGAGTAGTTTGAAAGTTGTTTCATGGCTGTACACATCAACACAAAAAAGTTGTTATCTCAGTGCATGCAATGCTTAGACAATACAAATAGTATACATTTCAATTTTACACCAAAGCACTTACTGCAAACCTAATGGAAACAACTTAGGTTAAGTTCCCACATGATTCTGAGATGTCTGAAAGTTGTTTCATAGCTGTGCACATAAAGACAGAAAAGTTGATTTCCCAGTGAATAGAAAGCTTTAACATAAAAGTAGTATACATTTCAATTTTACACCAAAGCACTTACTGCAAACCTAATGGAAACAACTTAGGTTAACTTCCCACATGATTCTGAGATGTCTGAAAGTTGTTTCATACCTGTGCACATCAAGACAAAAAAGTTGTTTTCTCAGTGCATGCAATGCTTTTACAATACAAACAGTACACATTTCAATTTTACACCACAGCACTTACTGCAAACCTAATGGAAACACCTTAGGTTAACTTTCCACATGATTATGAGTAGTTTGAAAGTTGTTTCATGGCTGTACACATCAACAGAAAAAAGTTGTTAGCTCAGTGCCTGCAATGCTTAGACAATACAAATAGTATACATTTCAATTTTACTCCAAAGCACTTACTGCAAACCTAATGGAAACACTTTAATTTAACTTCCCACATGATTCTGAGATGTCTGAAAGTTGTTTCATACCTGTGCACATAAAGACAAAAAAGTTGATTTCACAGTGAATAGAATGCTTTGACATACAAGTAGTATACAATTCAATTTTACACCAAAGCACTTACTGCAAACCTAATGGAAACACTTTAGGTTAACTTTCCACATGATTATGAGTAGTTTGAAAGTTGTTTCATGGCTGTACACATCAACACAAAAAAGTTGTTATCTCAGTGCATGCAGTGCTTAAACAATACAAATAGTATACATTTCAATTTCACTCCAAAGAACTTACTGCAAACTAATGGAAACACCTTAGGTTAACTTCCCACATGATTATGAGTAGTTTGAAAGTTGATTAATGGCTGTACACATCAACACAAAAAAGTTGTTATCTCAGTGCATGTAATGCTTAGACAATACAAATAGTATACATTTCAATTTTACACCAAAGTACTTACTGCAAACCTAATGGAAACAACTTAGATTAACTTCCCATATGATTCTGAGATGTCTGAAAGTTGTTTCATACCTGTGCACATAAAGACAAAAAAGTTGATTTCACAGTGAGTAGAATGATTTGACATAAAAGTAGTATACATTTCAATTGTACTCAAAAGTCCTGACTGCAAACCTAATGCAAACAGATTTGGTTAACTTCCCAGATGAGTATGACTAGGTTTAAAGTTGTTTCATGCCTCTGTTCATCAAGACAAAACAGTTAATTTCTCAGTACTACTATGCTCTGACTTTAAGGTAGTATACATCTCAATTTTACACCAAAGTACTTACTGCAAACTAATGGAAACACCTTAGGTTAACTTCCCACATGATTATGAGTAGTTTGAAAGTTGTTTCATGGCTGTACGCATCAACACAAAAAAGTTGTTATCTCAGTGCATGCAATGCTTCGACAATACAAATAGTATGCATTTCAATTTTACACCAAAGTACTTACTGCAAACCTAATGGAAACACCATAGGTTAACTTCCCACATGATTGTGAGATGTCTGAAAGTTGTTTCATAGCTGTGCACATAAAGACAAAAAAGTTGATTTCACAGTGAATAGAAAGCTTTAACATAAAAGTAGTATACATTTCAATTTTACACCAAAGCACTTACTGCAAACCTAATGGAAACAACTTAGGTTAACTTCCCACATGATTCTGAGATGTCTGAAAGTTGTTTCATACCTGTGCACATCAAGACAAAAAAGTTGTTTTCTCAGTGCATGCAATGCTTTTACAATACAAACAGTACACATTTCAATTTTACACCACAGCACTTACTGCAAACCTAATGGAAACACCTTAGGTTAACTTTCCACATGATTATGAGTAGTTTGAAAGTTGTTTCATGGCTGTACACATCAGCAGAAAAAAGTTGTTATCTCAGAGCATGCAATGCTTAGACAATACAAATAGTATACATTTCAATTTTACTCCAAAGCACTTACTGCAAACCTAAAGGAAACACCATAGGCTAACTTCCCACATGATTCTGAGATGTCTGAAAGTTGTTTCATAGCTGTGCACATAAAGACAAAAAAGTTGATTTCACAGTGAATAGAATGCTTTGACATAAAAGTAGTATACATTTCAATTTTACACCAAAGCACTTACTGCAACCCTAATGGAAACACTTTAGTTTAACTTTCCACATGATTATGAGTAGTTTGAAAGTTGTTTCATGGCTGTACACATCAACACAAAAAAGTTGTTATCTCAGTGCATGCACTGCTTAAACAATACAAATAGTATACATTTCAATTTTACTCCAAAGCACTTACTGCAAACCTAATGGAAACACTTTAAGTTAACTTCCCACATGATTCTGAGATGTCTGAAAGTTGTTTCATACCTGTGCACATAAAGACAAAAAAGTTGATTTCACAGTGAGTAGAATAATTTGACATAAAAGTAGTATACATTTCAATTGTACTCAAAAGTCCTGACTGCAAACCTAATGCAAACAGATTTGGTTAACTTCCCAGATGAGTATGACTAGGTTTAAAGTTGTTTCATGCCTCAGTTCATCAAGACAAAAAAGTTAATTTCTCAGTACTACTATGCTCTGACTTTAAGGTAGTATACATCTCAATTTTACACCAAAGCACTTACTGCAAACTAATGGAAACAACTTAGATTAACTTCCCATATGATTCTGAGATGTCTGAAAGTTGTTTCATACCTGTGCACATCAAGACAAAAAAGTTGTTTTCTCAGTGCAGGCAATGCTTTTACAATACAAATAGTATACATTTCAATTTTACACCAAAGCACTTACTGCAAACCTCATGGAAACACCTTATGTCAACTTTCCACATGATTATGAGTAGTTTGAAAGTTGTTTCATGGCTGTACACATCAACAGAAAAAAGTTGTTATCTCAGTGCATGCAATGCTTAGACAATACAAATAGTATACATTTCAATTTTACACCAAAGCACTTACTGCAAACCTAATGGAAACAACTTAGGTTAACTTCCCACATGATTCTGAGATGTCTGAAAGTTGTTTCATACCTGTGCACATAAAGACAGAAAAGTTGATTTCCCAGTGAATAGAAAGCTTTAACATAAAAGTAGTATACATTTCAATTTTACACCAAAGCACTTACTGCAAACCTAATGGAAACAACTTAGGTTAACTTCCCACATGATTCTGAGATGTCTGAAAGTTGTTTCATACCTGTGCACATCAAGACAAAAAAGTTGTTTTCTCAGTGCATGCAATGCTTTTACAATACAAACAGTACACACTTCAATTTTACACCACAGCACTTACTGCAAACCTAATGGAAACACCTTAGGTTAACTTTCCACATGATTATGAGTAGTTTGAAAGTTGTTTCATGGCTGTACACATCAACAGAAAAAAGTTGTTATCTCAGAGCATGCAATGCTTAGACAATACAAATAGTATACATTTCAATTTTACTCCAAAGCACTTACTGCAAACCTAAAGGAAACACCATAGGTTAACTTCCCACATGATTCTGAGATGTCTGAAAGTTGTTTCATAGCTGTGCACATAAAGACAAAAAAGTTGATTTCACAGTGAATAGAATGCTTTGACATAAAAGTAGTATACATTTCAATTTTACACCAAAGCACTTACTGCAACCCTAATGGAAACACTTTAGTTTAACTTTCCACATGATTATGAGTAGTTTGAAAGTTGTTTCATGGCTGTACACATCAACACAAAAAAGTTGTTATCTCAGTGCATGCACTGCTTAAACAATACAAATAGTATACATTTCAATTTTACTCCAAAGCACTTACTGCAAACCTAATGGAAACACTTTAAGTTAACTTCCCACATGATTCTGAGATGTCTGAAAGTTGTTTCATACCTGTGCACATAAAGACAAAAAAGTTGATTTCACAGTGAGTAGAATGATTTGACATAAAAGTAGTATACATTTCAATTGTACTCAAAAGTCCTGACTGCAAACCTAATGCAAACAGATTTGGTTAACTTCCCAGATGAGTATGACTAGGTTTAAAGTTGTTTCATGCCTCTGTTCATCAAGACAAAACAGTTAATTTCTCAGTACTACTATGCTCTGACTTTAAGGTAGTATACATCTCAATTTTACACCAAAGTACTTACTGCAAACTAATGGAAACACCTTAGGTTAACTTCCCACATGATTATGAGTAGTTTGAAAGTTGTTTCATGGCTGTACGCATCAACACAAAAAAGTTGTTATCTCAGTGCATGCAATGCTTCGACAATACAAATAGTATGCATTTCAATTTTACACCAAAGTACTTACTGCAAACCTAATGGAAACACCATAGGTTAACTTCCCACATGATTGTGAGATGTCTGAAAGTTGTTTCATAGCTGTGCACATAAAGACACAAAAGTTGATTTCACAGTGAATAGAATGCTTTGACATAAAAGTAGTATACATTTCAATTTTACACCAAAGCACTTACTGCAAACCTAATGGAAACACTTTAGGTTAACTTTCCACATGATTATGAGTAGTTTGAAAGTTGTTTCATGGCTGTACACATCAACACAAAAAAGTTGTTATCTCAGTGCATGCACTGCTTAAACAATACAAATAGTATACATTTCAATTTTACTCCAAAGCACTTACTGCAAACCTAATGGAAACACTTTAAGTTAACCTCCCACATGATTCTGAGATGTCTGAAAGTTGTTTCATACCTGTGCACATAAAGACAAAAAAGTTGATTTCACAGTGAGTAGAATGATTTGACATAAAAGTAGTATACATTTCAATTGTACTCAAAAGTCCTGACTGCAAACCTAATGCAAACAGATTTGGTTAACTTCCCAGATGAGTATGACTAGGGTTAAAGTTGTTTCATGCCTCAGTTCATCAAGACAAAAAAGTTAATTTCTCAGTACTACTATGCTCTGACTTTAAGGTAGTATACATCTCAATTTTACACCAAAGTACTTACTGCAAACTAATGGAAACACCTTAGGTTAACTTCCCACATGATTATGAGTAGTTTGAAAGTTGATTCATGGCTGTACACATCAACACAAAAAAGTTGTTATCTCAGTGCATGTAATGCTTAGACAATACAAATAGTATACATTTCAATTTTACACCAAAGTACTTACTGCAAACCTAATGGAAACAACTTAGATTAACTTCCCATATGATTCTGAGATGTCTGAAAGTTGTTTCATACCTGTGCACATCAAGACAAAAAAGTTGTTTTCTCAGTGCATGCAATGCTTTTACAATACAAATAGTATACATTTCAATTTTACACCAAAGCACTTACTGCAAACCTAATGGAAACACCTTATGTCAACTTTCCACATGATTATGAGTAGTTTGAAAGTTGTTTCATGGATGTACACATCAACACAAAAAAGTTGTTATCTCAGTGCATGCAATGCTTAGACAATACAAATAGTATACATTTCAATTTTACACCAAAGCACTTACTGCAAACCTAATGGAAACAACTTAGGTTAACTTCCCACATGATTCTGAGATGTCTGAAAGTTGTTTCATAGCTGTGCACATAAAGACAGAAAAGTTGATTTCCCAGTGAATAGAAAGCTTTAACATAAAAGTAGTATACATTTCAATTTTACACCAAAGCACTTACTGCAAACCTAATGGAAACACTTTAGGTTAACTTTCCACATGATTATGAGTAGTTTGAAAGTTGTTTCATGGCTGTACACATCAACAGAAAAAAGTTGTTATCTCAGTGCATGCAATGCTTAGACAATACAAATAGTATACATTTCAATTTTACACCAAAGCACTTACTGCAAACCTAATGGAAACAACTTAGGTTAACTTCCCACATGATTCTGAGATGTCTGAAAGTTGTTTCATACCTGTGCACATAAAGACAAAAAAGTTGATTTCACAGTGAGTAGAATGATTTGACATAAAAGTAGTATACATTTCAATTGTACTCAAAAGTCCTGACTGCAAACCTAATGCAAACAGATTTGGTTAACTTCCCAGATGAGTATGACTAGGTTTAAAGTTGTTTCATACCTCAGTTCATCAAGACAAAAAAGTTAATTTCTCAGTACTACTATGCTCTGACTTTAAGGTAGTATACATCTCAATTTTACACCAAAGTACTTACTGCAAACTAATGGAAACACCTTAGGTTAACTTCCCACATGATTCTGAGATGTCTGAAAGCTGTTTCATAGCTGTGCACATAAAGACAAATAAGTTGATTTCCCAGTGAATAGAATGCTTTGACATAAAAGTAGTATACATTTCAATTTCACACCAAAGTACTTACTGCAAACCTAATGGAAACACCTTAGGTGAACTTCCCACATGATTATGAGTAGTTTGAAAGCTGTTTCATGGCTGTACACATCAACAGAAAAAAGTTGTTAGCTCAGTGCATGCAATGCTTAGACAATACAAATAGTATACATTTCAATTTCACTCCAAAGAACGTACTGCAAACCTAATGGAAACACTTTAATTTAAATTCCCACATGATTCTGAGATGTCTGAAAGTTGTTTCATACCTGTGCACATAAAGACAAAAAAGTTGATTTCACAGTGAATAGAATGCTTTGACATAAAAGTAGTATACATTTCAATTGTACTCAAAAGTCCTGACTGCAAACCTAATGCAAACAGATTTGGTTGACTTCCCAGATGAGTATGACTAGGTTTAAAGTTGTTTCATGCCTCTGTTCATCAAGACAAAAAAGTTAATTTCTCAGTACTACTATGCTCTGACTTTAAGGTAGTATACATCTCAATTTTACACCAAAGTACTTACTGCAAACCTAATGGAAACACCATAGGTTAACTTCCCACATGATTGTGAGATGTCTGTAAGTTGTTTCATAGCTGTGCACATAAAGACAAAAAAGTTGATTTCACAGTGAATAGAAAGCTTTAACATAAAAGTAGTATACATTTCAATTTTACACCAAAGCACTTACTGCAAACCTAATGGAAACAACTTAGGTTAACTTCCCACATGATTCTGAGATGTCTGAAAGTTGTTTCATACCTGTGCACATCAAGACAAAAAAGTTGTTTTCTCAGTGCATGCAATGCTTTTACAATACAAACAGTACACATTTCAATTTTACACCACAGCACTTACTGCAAACCTAATGGAAACACCTTAGGTTAACTTTCCACATGATTATGAGTAGTTTGAAAGTTGTTTCATGGCTGTACACATCAGCAGAAAAAAGTTGTTATCTCAGAGCATGCAATGCTTAGACAATACAAATAGTATACATTTCAATTTTACTCCAAAGCACTTACTGCAAACCTAAAGGAAACACCATAGGCTAACTTCCCACATGATTCTGAGATGTCTGAAAGTTGTTTCATAGCTGTGCACATAAAGACAAAAAAGTTGATTTCACAGTGAATAGAATGCTTTGACATAAAAGTAGTATACATTTCAATTTTACACCAAAGCACTTACTGCAACCCTAATGGAAACACTTTAGTTTAACTTTCCACATGATTATGAGTAGTTTGAAAGTTGTTTCATGGCTGTACACATCAACACAAAAAAGTTGTTATCTCAGTGCATGCACTGCTTAAACAATACAAATAGTATACATTTCAATTTTACTCCAAAGCACTTACTGCAAACCTAATGGAAACACTTTAAGTTAACTTCCCACATGATTCTGAGATGTCTGAAAGTTGTTTCATACCTGTGCACATAAAGACAAAAAAGTTGATTTCACAGTGAGTAGAATGATTTGACATAAAAGTAGTATACATTTCAATTGTACTCAAAAGTCCTGACTGCAAACCTAATGCAAACAGATTTGGTTAACTTCCCAGATGAGTATGACTAGGTTTAAAGTTGTTTCATGCCTCAGTTCATCAGGACAAAAAAGTTAATTTCTCAGTACTACTATGCTCTGACTTTAAGGTAGTATACATCTCAATTTTACACCAAAGCACTTACTGCAAACTAATGGAAACAACTTAGATTAACTTCCCATATGATTCTGAGATGTCTGAAAGTTGTTTCATACCTGTGCACATCAAGACAAAAAAGTTGTTTTCTCAGTGCAGGCAATGCTTTTACAATACAAATAGTATACATTTCAATTTTACACCAAAGCACTTACTGCAAACCTCATGGAAACACCTTATGTCAACTTTCCACATGATTATGAGTAGTTTGAAAGTTGTTTCATGGCTGTACACATCAACAGAAAAAAGTTGTTATCTCAGTGCATGCAATGCTTAGACAATACAAATAGTATACATTTCAATTTTACACCAAAGCACTTACTGCAAACCTAATGGAAACAACTTAGGTTAACTTCCCACATGATTCTGAGATGTCTGAAAGTTGTTTCATACCTGTGCACATAAAGACAGAAAAGTTGATTTCCCAGTGAATAGAAAGCTTTAACATAAAAGTAGTATACATTTCAATTTTACACCAAAGCACTTACTGCAAACCTAATGGAAACAACTTAGGTTAACTTCCCACATGATTCTGAGATGTCTGAAAGTTGTTTCATACCTGTGCACATCAAGACAAAAAAGTTGTTTTCTCAGTGCATGCAATGCTTTTACAATACAAACAGTACACACTTCAATTTTACACCACAGCACTTACTGCAAACCTAATGGAAACACCTTAGGTTAACTTTCCACATGATTATGAGTAGTTTGAAAGTTGTTTCATGGCTGTACACATCAACAGAAAAAAGTTGTTATCTCAGAGCATGCAATGCTTAGACAATACAAATAGTATACATTTCAATTTTACTCCAAAGCACTTACTGCAAACCTAAAGGAAACACCATAGGTTAACTTCCCACATGATTCTGAGATGTCTGAAAGTTGTTTCATAGCTGTGCACATAAAGACAAAAAAGTTGATTTCACAGTGAATAGAATGCTTTGACATAAAAGTAGTATACATTTCAATTTTACACCAAAGCACTTACTGCAACCCTAATGGAAACACTTTAGTTTAACTTTCCACATGATTATGAGTAGTTTGAAAGTTGTTTCATGGCTGTACACATCAACACAAAAAAGTTGTTATCTCAGTGCATGCACTGCTTAAACAATACAAATAGTATACATTTCAATTTTACTCCAAAGCACTTACTGCAAACCTAATGGAAACACTTTAAGTTAACTTCCCACATGATTCTGAGATGTCTGAAAGTTGTTTCATACCTGTGCACATAAAGACAAAAAAGTTGATTTCACAGTGAGTAGAATGATTTGACATAAAAGTAGTATACATTTCAATTGTACTCAAAAGTCCTGACTGCAAACCTAATGCAAACAGATTTGGTTAACTTCCCAGATGAGTATGACTAGGTTTAAAGTTGTTTCATGCCTCTGTTCATCAAGACAAAACAGTTAATTTCTCAGTACTACTATGCTCTGACTTTAAGGTAGTATACATCTCAATTTTACACCAAAGTACTTACTGCAAACTAATGGAAACACCTTAGGTTAACTTCCCACATGATTATGAGTAGTTTGAAAGTTGTTTCATGGCTGTACGCATCAACACAAAAAAGTTGTTATCTCAGTGCATGCAATGCTTCGACAATACAAATAGTATGCATTTCAATTTTACACCAAAGTACTTACTGCAAACCTAATGGAAACACTTTAAGTTAACCTCCCACATGATTCTGAGATGTCTGAAAGTTGTTTCATACCTGTGCACATAAAGACAAAAAAGTTGATTTCACAGTGAGTAGAATGATTTGACATAAAAGTAGTATACATTTCAATTGTACTCAAAAGTCCTGACTGCAAACCTAATGCAAACAGATTTGGTTAACTTCCCAGATGAGTATGACTAGGTTTAAAGTTGTTTCATACCTCAGTTCATCAAGACAAAAAAGTTAATTTCTCAGTACTACTATGCTCTGACTTTAAGGTAGTATACATCTCAATTTTACACCAAAGTACTTACTGCAAACTAATGGAAACACCTTAGGTTAACTTCCCACATGATTCTGAGATGTCTGAAAGCTGTTTCATAGCTGTGCACATAAAGACAAATAAGTTGATTTCACAGTGAATAGAATGCTTTGACATAAAAGTAGTATACATTTCAATTGTACTCAAAAGTCCTGACTGCAAACCTAATGCAAACAGATTTGGTTGACTTCCCAGATGAGTATGACTAGGTTTTAAGATTGTTTCATGCCTCTGTTCATCAAGACAAAAAAGTTAATTTCTCAGTACTACTATGCTCTGACTTTAAGGTAGTATACATCTCAATTTTACACCAAAGTACTTACTGCAAACTAATGGAAACACCTTAGGTTAACTTCCCACATGATTATGAGTAGTTTGAAAGTTGTTTCATGGCTGTACGCATCAACACAAAAAAGTTGTTATCTCAGTGCATGCAATGCTTCGACAATACAAATAGTATGCATTTCAATTTTACACCAAAGTACTTACTGCAAACCTAATGGAAACACCATAGGTTAACTTCCCACATGATTCTGAGATGTCTGAAAGTTGTTTCATAGCTGTGCACATAAAGACAGAAAAGTTGATTTCCCAGTGAATAGAAAGCTTTAACATAAAAGTAGTATACATTTCAATTTTACACCAAAGCACTTACTGCAAACCTAATGGAAACAACTTAGGTTAACTTCCCACATGATTCTGAGATGTCTCAAAGTTGTTTCATACCTGTGCACATCAAGACAAAAAAGTTGTTTTCTCAGTGCATGCAATGCTTTTACAATACAAACAGTACACATTTCAATTTTACACCACAGCACTTACTGCAAACCTAATGGAAACACCTTAGGTTAACTTTCCACATGATTATGAGTAGTTTGAAAGTTGTTTCATGGCTGTACACATCAACAGAAAAAAGTTGTTAGCTCAGTGCCTGCAATGCTTAGACAATACAAATAGTATACATTTCAATTTTACACCAAAGTACTTACTGCAAACCTAATGGAAACAACTTACATTAACTTCCCATATGATTCTGAGATGTCTGAAAGTTGTTTCATACCTGTGCACATCAAGACAAAAAAGTTGTTTTCTCAGTGCATGCAATGCTTTTACAATACAAATAGTATACATTTCAATTTTACACCAAAGCACTTACTGCAAACCTAATGGAAACACCTTATGTCAACTTTCCACATGATTATGAGTAGTTTGAAAGTTGTTTCATGGCTGTACACATCAACACAAAAAAGTTGTTATCTCAGTGCATGCAATGCTTAGACAATACAAATAGTATACATTTCAATTTTACACCAAAGCACTTACTGCAAACCTAATGGAAACAACTTAGGTTAACTTCCCACATGATTCTGAGATGTCTGAAAGTTGTTTCATAGCTGTGCACATAAAGACAGAAAAGTTGATTTCCCAGTGAATAGAAAGCTTTAACATAAAAGTAGTATACATTTCAATTTTACACCAAAGCACTTACTGCAAACCTAATGGAAACACCTTAGGTTAACTTTCCACATGATTATGAGTAGTTTGAAAGTTGTTTCATACCTGTGCACATCAAGACAAAAAAGTTGTTTTCTCAGTGCATGCAATGCTTTTACAATACAAACAGTACACATTTCAATTTTACACCACAGCACTTACTGCAAACCTAATGGAAACACCTTAGGTTAACTTTCCACATGATTATGAGTAGTTTGAAAGTTGTTTCATGGCTGTACACATCAACAGAAAAAAGTTGTTAGCTCAGTGCCTGCAATGCTTAGACAATACAAATAGTATACATTTCAATTTTACTCCAAAGCACTTACTGCAAACCTAATGGAAACACTTTAATTTAACTTCCCACATGATTCTGAGATGTCTGAAAGTTGTTTCATACCTGTGCACATAAAGACAAAAAAGTTGATTTCACAGTGAATAGAATGCTTTGACATACAAGTAGTATACAATTCAATTTTACACCAAAGCACTTACTGCAAACCTAATGGAAACACTTTAGGTTAACTTTCCACATGATTATGAGTAGTTTGAAAGTTGTTTCATGGCTGTACACATCAACACAAAAAAGTTGTTATCTCAGTGCATGCAGTGCTTAAACAATACAAATAGTATACATTTCAATTTCACTCCAAAGAACTTACTGCAAACTAATGGAAACACCTTAGGTTAACTTCCCACATGATTATGAGTAGTTTGAAAGTTGATTAATGGCTGTACACATCAACACAAAAAAGTTGTTATCTCAGTGCATGTAATGCTTAGACAATACAAATAGTATACATTTCAATTTTACACCAAAGTACTTACTGCAAACCTAATGGAAACAACTTAGATTAACTTCCCATATGATTCTGAGATGTCTGAAAGTTGTTTCATACCTGTGCACATAAAGACAAAAAAGTTGATTTCACAGTGAGTAGAATGATTTGACATAAAAGTAGTATACATTTCAATTGTACTCAAAAGTCCTGACTGCAAACCTAATGCAAACAGATTTGGTTAACTTCCCAGATGAGTATGACTAGGTTTAAAGTTGTTTCATGCCTCTGTTCATCAAGACAAAACAGTTAATTTCTCAGTACTACTATGCTCTGACTTTAAGGTAGTATACATCTCAATTTTACACCAAAGTACTTACTGCAAACTAATGGAAACACCTTAGGTTAACTTCCCACATGATTATGAGTAGTTTGAAAGTTGTTTCATGGCTGTACGCATCAACACAAAAAAGTTGTTATCTCAGTGCATGCAATGCTTCGACAATACAAATAGTATGCATTTCAATTTTACACCAAAGTACTTACTGCAAACCTAATGGAAACACCATAGGTTAACTTCCCACATGATTGTGAGATGTCTGAAAGTTGTTTCATAGCTGTGCACATAAAGACAAAAAAGTTGATTTCACAGTGAATAGAAAGCTTTAACATAAAAGTAGTATACATTTCAATTTTACACCAAAGCACTTACTGCAAACCTAATGGAAACAACTTAGGTTAACTTCCCACATGATTCTGAGATGTCTGAAAGTTGTTTCATACCTGTGCACATAAAGACAAAAAAGTTGTTTTCTCAGTGCATGCAATGCTTTTACAATACAAATAGTATACATTTCAATTTTACACCAAAGCACTTACTGCAAACCTAATGGAAACACCTTAGGTCAACTTTCCACATGATTATGAGTAGTTTGAAAGTTGTTTCATGGCTGTACACATCAACACAAAAAAGTTGTTATCTCAGTGCATGCAATGCTTAGACAATACAAATAGTATACATTTCAATTTCACTCCAAAGAACGTACTGCAAACCTAATGGAAACACTTTAATTTAACTTCCCACATGATTCTGAGATGTCTGAAAGTTGTTTCATACCTGTGCACATAAAGACAAAAAAGTTGATTTCACAGTGAGTAGAATGATTTGACATAAAAGTAGTATACATTTCAATTGTACTCAAAAGTCCTGACTGCAAACCTAATGCAAACAGATTTGGTTGACTTCCCAGATGAGTATGACTAGGTTTAAAGTTGTTTCATGCCTCAGTTCATCAAGACAAAAAAGTTAATTTCTCAGTACTACTATGCTCTGACTTTAAGGTAGTATACATCTCAATTTTACACCAAAGTACTTACTGCAAACTAATGGAAACAACTTAGATTAACTTCCCATATGATTCTGAGATGTCTGAAAGTTGTTTCATACCTGTGCACATCAAGACAAAAAAGTTGTTTTCTCAGTGCAGGCAATGCTTTTACAATACAAATAGTATACATTTCAATTTTACACCAAAGCACTTACTGCAAACCTCATGGAAACACCTTATGTCAACTTTCCACATGATTATGAGTAGTTTGAAAGTTGTTTCATGGCTGTACACATCAACAGAAAAAAGTTGTTATCTCAGTGCATGCAATGCTTAGACAATACAAATAGTATACATTTCAATTTTACACCAAAGCACTTACTGCAAACCTAATGGAAACAACTTAGGTTAACTTCCCACATGATTCTGAGATGTCTGAAAGTTGTTTCATACCTGTGCACATAAAGACAGAAAAGTTGATTTCCCAGTGAATAGAAAGCTTTAACATAAAAGTAGTATACATTTCAATTTTACACCAAAGCACTTACTGCAAACCTAATGGAAACAACTTAGGTTAACTTCCCACATGATTCTGAGATGTCTGAAAGTTGTTTCATACCTGTGCACATCAAGACAAAAAAGTTGTTTTCTCAGTGCATGCAATGCTTTTACAATACAAACAGTACACACTTCAATTTTACACCACAGCACTTACTGCAAACCTAATGGAAACACCTTAGGTTAACTTTCCACATGATTATGAGTAGTTTGAAAGTTGTTTCATGGCTGTACACATCAACAGAAAAAAGTTGTTATCTCAGAGCATGCAATGCTTAGACAATACAAATAGTATACATTTCAATTTTACTCCAAAGCACTTACTGCAAACCTAAAGGAAACACCATAGGTTAACTTCCCACATGATTCTGAGATGTCTGAAAGTTGTTTCATAGCTGTGCACATAAAGACAAAAAAGTTGATTTCACAGTGAATAGAATGCTTTGACATAAAAGTAGTATACATTTCAATTTTACACCAAAGCACTTACTGCAACCCTAATGGAAACACTTTAGTTTAACTTTCCACATGATTATGAGTAGTTTGAAAGTTGTTTCATGGCTGTACACATCAACACAAAAAAGTTGTTATCTCAGTGCATGCACTGCTTAAACAATACAAATAGTATACATTTCAATTTTACTCCAAAGCACTTACTGCAAACCTAATGGAAACACTTTAAGTTAACTTCCCACATGATTCTGAGATGTCTGAAAGTTGTTTCATACCTGTGCACATAAAGACAAAAAAGTTGATTTCACAGTGAGTAGAATGATTTGACATAAAAGTAGTATACATTTCAATTGTACTCAAAAGTCCTGACTGCAAACCTAATGCAAACAGATTTGGTTAACTTCCCAGATGAGTATGACTAGGTTTAAAGTTGTTTCATGCCTCTGTTCATCAAGACAAAACAGTTAATTTCTCAGTACTACTATGCTCTGACTTTAAGGTAGTATACATCTCAATTTTACACCAAAGTACTTACTGCAAACTAATGGAAACACCTTAGGTTAACTTCCCACATGATTATGAGTAGTTTGAAAGTTGTTTCATGGCTGTACGCATCAACACAAAAAAGTTGTTATCTCAGTGCATGCAATGCTTCGACAATACAAATAGTATGCATTTCAATTTTACACCAAAGTACTTACTGCAAACCTAATGGAAACACCATAGGTTAACTTCCCACATGATTGTGAGATGTCTGAAAGTTGTTTCATAGCTGTGCACATAAAGACACAAAAGTTGATTTCACAGTGAATAGAATGCTTTGACATAAAAGTAGTATACATTTCAATTTTACACCAAAGCACTTACTGCAAACCTAATGGAAACACTTTAGGTTAACTTTCCACATGATTATGAGTAGTTTGAAAGTTGTTTCATTTCTGTACACATCAACACAAAAAAGTTGTTATCTCAGTGCATGCACTGCTTAAACAATACAAATAGTATACATTTCAATTTTACTCCAAAGCACTTACTGCAAACCTAATGGAAACACTTTAAGTTAACCTCCCACATGATTCTGAGATGTCTGAAAGTTGTTTCATACCTGTGCACATAAAGACAAAAAAGTTGATTTCACAGTGAGTAGAATGATTTGACATAAAAGTAGTATACATTTCAATTGTACTCAAAAGTCCTGACTGCAAACCTAATGCAAACAGATTTGGTTAACTTCCCAGATGAGTATGACTAGGGTTAAAGTTGTTTCATGCCTCAGTTCATCAAGACAAAAAAGTTAATTTCTCAGTACTACTATGCTCTGACTTTAAGGTAGTATACATCTCAATTTTACACCAAAGTACTTACTGCAAACTAATGGAAACACCTTAGGTTAACTTCCCACATGATTATGAGTAGTTTGAAAGTTGATTCATGGCTGTACACATCAACACAAAAAAGTTGTTATCTCAGTGCATGTAATGCTTAGACAATACAAATAGTATACATTTCAATTTTACACCAAAGTACTTACTGCAAACCTAATGGAAACAACTTAGATTAACTTCCCATATGATTCTGAGATGTCTGAAAGTTGTTTCATACCTGTGCACATCAAGACAAAAAAGTTGTTTTCTCAGTGCATGCAATGCTTTTACAATACAAATAGTATACATTTCAATTTTACACCAAAGCACTTACTGCAAACCTAATGGAAACACCTTATGTCAACTTTCCACATGATTATGAGTAGTTTGAAAGTTGTTTCATGGATGTACACATCAACACAAAAAAGTTGTTATCTCAGTGCATGCAATGCTTAGACAATACAAATAGTATACATTTCAATTTTACACCAAAGCACTTACTGCAAACCTAATGGAAACAACTTAGGTTAACTTCCCACATGATTCTGAGATGTCTGAAAGTTGTTTCATAGCTGTGCACATAAAGACAGAAAAGTTGATTTCCCAGTGAATAGAAAGCTTTAACATAAAAGTAGTATACATTTCAATTTTACACCAAAGCACTTACTGCAAACCTAATGGAAACACTTTAGGTTAACTTTCCACATGATTATGAGTAGTTTGAAAGTTGTTTCATGGCTGTACACATCAACAGAAAAAAGTTGTTATCTCAGTGCATGCAATGCTTAGACAATACAAATAGTATACATTTCAATTTTACACCAAAGCACTTACTGCAAACCTAATGGAAACAACTTAGGTTAACTTCCCACATGATTCTGAGATGTCTGAAAGTTGTTTCATACCTGTGCACATAAAGACAAAAAAGTTGATTTCACAGTGAGTAGAATGATTTGACATAAAAGTAGTATACATTTCAATTGTACTCAAAAGTCCTGACTGCAAACCTAATGCAAACAGATTTGGTTAACTTCCCAGATGAGTATGACTAGGTTTAAAGTTGTTTCATACCTCAGTTCATCAAGACAAAAAAGTTAATTTCTCAGTACTACTATGCTCTGACTTTAAGGTAGTATACATCTCAATTTTACACCAAAGTACTTACTGCAAACTAATGGAAACACCTTAGGTTAACTTCCCACATGATTCTGAGATGTCTGAAAGCTGTTTCATAGCTGTGCACATAAAGACAAATAAGTTGATTTCCCAGTGAATAGAATGCTTTGACATAAAAGTAGTATACATTTCAATTTCACACCAAAGTACTTACTGCAAACCTAATGGAAACACCTTAGGTGAACTTCCCACATGATTATGAGTAGTTTGAAAGCTGTTTCATGGCTGTACACATCAACAGAAAAAAGTTGTTAGCTCAGTGCATGCAATGCTTAGACAATACAAATAGTATACATTTCAATTTCACTCCAAAGAACGTACTGCAAACCTAATGGAAACACTTTAATTTAAATTCCCACATGATTCTGAGATGTCTGAAAGTTGTTTCATACCTGTGCACATAAAGACAAAAAAGTTGATTTCACAGTGAATAGAATGCTTTGACATAAAAGTAGTATACATTTCAATTGTACTCAAAAGTCCTGACTGCAAACCTAATGCAAACAGATTTGGTTGACTTCCCAGATGAGTATGACTAGGTTTAAAGTTGTTTCATGCCTCTGTTCATCAAGACAAAAAAGTTAATTTCTCAGTACTACTATGCTCTGACTTTAAGGTAGTATACATCTCAATTTTACACCAAAGTACTTACTGCAAACTAATGGAAACACCTTAGGTTAACTTCCCACATGATTATGAGTAGTTTGAAAGTTGTTTCATGGCTGTACGCATCAACACAAAAAAGTTGTTATCTCAGTGCATGCAATGCTTCGACAATACAAATAGTATGCATTTCAATTTTACACCAAAGTACTTACTGCAAACCTAATGGAAACACCATAGGTTAACTTCCCACATGATTCTGAGATGTCTGAAAGTTGTTTCATAGCTGTGCACATAAAGACAAAAAAGTTGATTTCACAGTGAATAGAATGCTTTGACATAAAAGTAGTATACATTTCAATTTTACACCAAAGCACTTACTGCAAACCTAATGGAAAAACTTTAGGTTAACTTTCCACATGATTATGAGTAGTTTGAAAGTTGTTTCATGGCTGTACACATCAACACAAAAAAGTTGTTATCTCAGTGCATGCACTGATTAAACAATACAAATAGTATACATTTCAATTTTACACCAAAGTACTTACTGCAAACCTAATGGAAAGAACTTAGATTAACTTCCCATATGATTCTGAGATGTCTGAAAGTTGTTTCATACCTGTGCACATCAAGACAAAAAAGTTGTTTTCTCAGTGCATGCAATGCTTTTACAATACAAATAGCATACATTTCAATTTTACACCAAAGCACTTACTGCAAACCTAATGGAAACACCTTATGTCAACTTTCCACATGATTATGAGTAGTTTGAAAGTTGTTTCATGGCTGTACACATCAACAGAAAAAAGTTGTTATCTCAGTGCATGCAATGCTTAGACAATACAAATAGTATACATTTCAATTTTACACCAAAGCACTTACTGCAAACCTAATGGAAACAACTTAGGTTAACTTCCCACATGATTCTGAGATGTCTGAAAGTTGTTTCATACCTGTGCACATCAAGACAAAAAAGTTGATTTCTCAGTGCATGCAATGCTTTTACAATACAAACAGTACACATTTCAATTTTACACCACAGCACTTACTGCAAACCTAATGGAAACACCTTAGGTTAACTTTCCACATGATTATGAGTAGTTTGAAAGTTGTTTCATGGCTGTACACATCAACAGAAAAAAGTTGTTATCTCAGAGCATGCAATGCTTAGACAATACAAATAGTATACATTTCAACTTTACTCCAAAGCACTTACTGCAAACCTAATGGAAACACTTTAAGTTAACTTCCCACATGATTCTGAGATGTCTGAAAGTTGTTTCATACCTGTGCACATAAAGACAAAAAAGTTGATTTCACAGTGAGTAGAATGATTTGACATAAAAGTAGTATACATTTCAATTGTACTCAAAAGTCCTGACTGCAAACCTAATGCAAACAGATTTGGTTAACTTCCCAGATGAGTATGACTAGGTTTAAAGTTGTTTCATGGCTGTACACATCAACAGAAAAAAGTTGTTATCTCAGTGCATGCAATGCTTAGACAATACAAATAGTATACATTTCAATTTTACACCAAAGTACTTACTGCAAACCTAATGGAAACTACTTAGGTTAACTTCCCACATGATTCTGAGATGTCTGAAAGTAGTTTCATACCTGTGCACATCAAGACAAAAAAGTTGTTTTCTCAGTGCAAGCAATGCTTTTACAATACAAATGGTATACATTTCAATTTTACACCAAAGTACTTACTGCAAACCTAATGGAAACACCTTAGGTGAACTTCCCACATGATTATGAGTAGTTTGAAAGCTGTTTCATGGCTGTACACATCAACAGAAAAAAGTTGTTAGCTCAGTGCCTGCAATGCTTAGACAATACAAATAGTATACATTTCAATTTTACTCCAAAGCACTTACTGCAAACCTAATGGAAACACTTTAATTTAACTTCCCACATGATTCTGAGATGTCTGAAAGTTGTTTCATACCTGTGCACATAAAGACAAAAAAGTTGATTTCACAGTGAATAGAATGCTTTGACATACAAGTAGTATACAATTCAATTTTACACCAAAGCACGTACTGCAACCCTAATGGAAACACTTTAGGTTAACTTTCCACATGATTATGAGTAGTTTGAAAGTTGTTTCATGGCTGTACACATCAACACAAAAAAGTTGTTATCTCAGTGCATGCAATGCTTAGACAATACAAATAGTATACATTTCAATTTTACACCAAAGCACTTACTGCAAACCTAATGGAAACAACTTAGGTTAACTTCCCACATGATTCTGAGATGTCTGAAAGTTGTTTCATAGCTGTGCACATAAAGACAGAAAAGTTGATTTCCCAGTGAATAGAAAGCTTTAAAATAAAAGTAGTATACATTTCAATTTTACACCAAAGCACTTACTGCAAACCTAATGGAAACAACTTAGGTTAACTTCCCACATGATTCTGAGATGTCTGAAAGTTGTTTCATACCTGTGCACATCAAGACAAAAAAGTTGTTTTCTCAGTGCATGCAATGCTTTTACAATACAAACAGTACACATTTCAATTTTACACCACAGCACTTACTGCAAACCTAATGGAAACACCTTAGGTTAACTTTCCACATGATTATGAGTAGTTTGAAAGTTGTTTCATGGCTGTACACATCAACAGAAAAAAGTTGTTATCTCAGAGCATGCAATGCTTAGACAATACAAATAGTATACATTTCAATTTTACTCCAAAGCACTTACTGCAAACCTAAAGGAAACACCATAGGTTAACTTCCCACATGATTCTGAGATGTCTGAAAGTTGTTTCATAGCTGTGCACATAAAGACAAAAAAGTTGATTTCACAGTGAATAGAATGCTTTGACATAAAAGTAGTATACATTTCAATTTTACACCAAAGCACTTACTGCAACCCTAATGGAAACACTTTAGTTTAACTTTCCACATGATTATGAGTAGTTTGAAAGTTGTTTCATGGCTGTACACATCAACACAAAAAAGTTGTTATCTCAGTGCATGCACTGCTTAAACAATACAAATAGTATACATTTCAATTTCACTCCAAAGAACTTACTGCAAACTAATGGAAACACCTTAGGTTAACTTCCCACATGATTATGAGTAGTTTGAAAGTTGATTAATGGCTGTACACATCAACACAAAAAAGTTGTTATCTCAGTGCATGTAATGCTTAGACAATACAAATAGTATACATTTCAATTTTACACCAAAGTACTTACTGCAAACCTAATGGAAACAACTTAGATTAACTTCCCATATGATTCTGAGATGTCTGAAAGTTGTTTCATACCTGTGCACATAAAGACAAAAAAGTTGTTTTCTCAGTGCATGCAATGCTTTTACAATACAAATAGTATACATTTCAATTTTACACCAAAGCACTTACTGCAAACCTAATGGAAACACCTTAGGTCAACTTTCCACATGATTATGAGTAGTTTGAAAGTTGTTTCATGGCTGTACACATCAACACAAAAAAGTTGTTATCTCAGTGCATGCAATGCTTAGACAATACAAATAGTATACATTTCAATTTCACTCCAAAGAACGTACTGCAAACCTAATGGAAACACTTTAATTTAACTTCCCACATGATTCTGAGATGTCTGAAAGTTGTTTCATACCTGTGCACATAAAGACAAAAAAGTTGATTTCACAGTGAATAGAATGCTTTGACATAAAAGTAGTATACATTTCAATTGTACTCAAAAGTCCTGACTGCAAACCTAATGCAAACAGATTTGGTTGACTTCCCAGATGAGTATGACTAGGTTTAAAGTTGTTTCATGCCTCAGTTCATCAAGACAAAAAAGTTAATTTCTCAGTACTACTATGCTCTGACTTTAAGGTAGTATACATCTCAATTTTACACCAAAGTACTTACTGCAAACTAATGGAAACAACTTAGATTAACTTCCCATATGATTCTGAGATGTCTGAAAGTTGTTTCATACCTGTGCACATCAAGACAAAAAAGTTGTTTTCTCAGTGCAGGCAATGCTTTTACAATACAAATAGTATACATTTCAATTTTACACCAAAGCACTTACTGCAAACCTAATGGAAACACCTTATGTCAACTTTCCACATGATTATGAGTAGTTTGAAAGTTGTTTCATGGCTGTACACATCAACACAAAAAAGTTGTTATCTCAGTGCATGCAATGCTTAGACAATACAAATAGTATACATTTCAATTTTACACCAAAGCACTTACTGCAAACCTAATGGCAACAACTTAGGTTAACTTCCCACATGATTCTGAGATGTCTGAAAGTTGTTTCATAGCTGTGCACATAAAGACAGAAAAGTTGATTTCCCAGTGAATAGAAAGCTTTAACATAAAAGTAGTATACATTTCAATTTTACACCAAAGCACTTACTGCAAACCTAATGGAAACAACTTAGGTTAACTTCCCACATGATTCTGAGATGTCTGAAAGTTGTTTCATACCTGTGCACATCAAGACAAAAAAGTTGTTTTCTCAGTGCATGCAATGCTTTTACAATACAAACAGTACACATTTCAATTTTACACCACAGCACTTACTGCAAACCTAATGGAAACACCTTAGGTTAACTTTCCACATGATTATGAGTAGTTTGAAAGTTGTTTCATGGCTGTACACATCAACAGAAAAAAGTTGTTATCTCAGTGCATGCAATGCTTAGACAATACAAATAGTATACATTTCAATTTTACACCAAAGCACTTACTGCAAACCTAATGGAAACAATTAGGTTAACTTCCCACATGATTCTGAGATGTCTGAAAGTTGTTTCATAGCTGTGCACATAAAGACAAAAAAGTTCATTTCCCAGTGAATAGAATGCTTTAACATAAAAGTAGTATACATTTCAATATTACACCAAAGCACTTACTGCAAACCTAATGGAAACACTTTAGGTTAACTTTCCACATGATTATGAGTAGTTTGAAAGTTGTTTCATGGCTGTACACATCAACACAAAAAAGTTGTTATCTCAGTGCATGCACTGCTTAAACAATACAAATAGTATACATTTCAACTTTACTCCAAAGCACTTACTGCAAACCTAATGGAAACACTTTAAGTTAACTTCCCACATGATTCTGAGATGTCTGAAAGTTGTTTCATACCTGTGCACATAAAGACAAAAAAGTTGATTTCACAGTGAGTAGAATGATTTGACATAAAAGTAGTATACATTTCAATTGTACTCAAAAGTCCTGACTGCAACCTAATGCAAACAGATTTGGTTAACTTCCCAGATGAGTATGACTTGGTTTAAAGTTGTTTCATGCCTCAGTTCATCAAGACAAAAAAGTTAATTTCTCAGTACTACTATGCTCTGACTTTAAGGTAGTATACATCTCAATTTTACACCAAAGTACTTACTGCAAACTAATGGAAACACCTTAGGTTAACTTCCACATGATTATGAGTAGTTTGAAAGTTGATTCATGGCTGTACACATCAACACAAAAAAGTTGTTATCTCAGTGCATGTAATGCTTAGACAATACAAATAGTATACATTTCAATTTTACACCAAAGTACTTACTGCAAACCTAATGGAAACAACTTACATTAACTTCCCATATGATTCTGAGATGTCTGAAAGTTGTTTCATACCTGTGCACATCAAGACAAAAAAGTTGTTTTCTCAGTGCATGCAATGCTTTTACAATACAAATAGTATACATTTCAATTTTACACCAAAGCACTTACTGCGAACCTAATGGAAACACCTTAGGTCAACTTTCCACATGATTATGAGTAGTTGAAAGTTGTTTCATGGCTGTACACATCAACAGAAAAAACTTGTTATCTCAGTGCATGCAATGCTTAGACAATACAAATAGTATACATTTCAATTTTACACCAAAGCACTTACTGCAAACTAATGGAAACACCTTAGGTTAACTTCCCACATGATTCTGAGATGTCTGAAAGCTGTTTCATAGCTGTGCACATAAAGACAAAAAAGTTGATTTCACAGTGAATAGAATGCTTTGACATAAAAGTAGTATACATTTCAATTTCACACCAAAGTACTTACTGCAAACCTAATGGAAACACCTTAGGTGAACTTCCCACATGATGAGTAGTTTGAAAGCTGTTTCATGGCTGTACACATCAACAGAAAAAAGTTGTTAGCTCAGTGCATGCAATGCTTAGACAATACAAATAGTATACATTTCAATTTCACTCCAAAGAACGTACTGCAAACCTAATGGAAACACTTTAATTTAAATTCCCACATGATTCTGAGATGTCTGAAAGTTGTTTCATACCTGTGCACATAAAGACAAAAAAGTTGATTTCACCGTGAATAGAATGCTTTGACATAAAAGTAGTATACATTTCAATTGTACTCAAAAGTCCTGACTGCAAACCTAATGCAAACAGATTTGGTTGACTTCCCAGATGAGTATGACTAGGTTTAAAGTTGTTTCATGCCTCTGTTCATCAAGACAAAAAAGTTATTTTCTCAGTACTACTATGCTCTGACTTTAAGGTAGTATACATCTCAATTTTACACCAAAGTACTTACTGCAAACTAATGGAAACACCTTAGGTTAACTTCCCACATGATTATGAGTAGTTTGAAAGTTGTTTCATGGCTGTACGCATCAACACAAAAAAGTTGTTATCTCAGTGCATGCAATGCTTCGACAATACAAATAGTATGCATTTCAATTTTACACCAAAGTACTTACTGCAAACCTAATGGAAACACCATAGGTTAACTTCCCACATGATTCTGAGATGTCTGAAAGTTGTTTCATAGCTGTGCACATAAAGACAAAAAAGTTGATTTCACAGTGAATAGAATGCTTTGACATAAAAGTAGTATACATTTCAATTTTACACCAAAGCACTTACTGCAAACCTAATGGAAACACTTTAGGTTAACTTTCCACATGATTATGAGTAGTTTGAAAGTTGTTTCATGGCTGTACACATCAACAGAAAAAAGTTGTTATCTCAGAGCATGCAATGCTTAGACAATACAAATAGTATACATTTCAATTTTACTCCAAAGCACTTACTGCAAACCTAAAGGAAACACCATAGGTTAACTTCCCACATGATTCTGAGATGTCTGAAAGTTGTTTCATAGCTGTGCACATAAAGACAAAAAAGTTGATTTCACAGTGAATAGAATGCTTTGACATAAAAGTAGTATACATTTCAATTTTACACCAAAGCACTTACTGCAACCCTAATGGAAACACTTTAGTTTAACTTTCCACATGATTATGAGTAGTTTGAAAGTTGTTTCATGGCTGTACACATCAACACAAAAAAGTTGTTATCTCAGTGCATGCACTGCTTAAACAATACAAATAGTATACATTTCAATTTTACTCCAAAGCACTTACTGCAAACCTAATGGAAACACTTTAAGTTAACTTCCCACATGATTCTGAGATGTCTGAAAGTTGTTTCATACCTGTGCACATAAAGACAAAAAAGTTGATTTCACAGTGAGTAGAATGTTTTGACATAAAAGTAGTATACATTTCAATTGTACTCAAAAGTCCTGACTGCAAACCTAATGCAAACAGATTTGGTTAACTTCCCAGATGAGTATGACTAGGTTTAAAGTTGTTTCATGCCTCTGTTCATCAAGACAAAACAGTTAATTTCTCAGTACTACTATGCTCTGACTTTAAGGTAGTATACATCTCAATTTTACACCAAAGTACTTACTGCAAACTAATGGAAACACCTTAGGTTAACTTCCCACATGATTATGAGTAGTTTGAAAGTTGTTTCATGGCTGTACGCATCAACACAAAAAAGTTGTTATCTCAGTGCATGCAATGCTTAGACAATACAAATAGTATACATTTCAGTTTTACTCCAAAGCACTTACTGCAAACCTAAAGGAAACACCATAGGTTAACTTCCCACATGATTCTGAGATGTCTGAAAGTTGTTTCATAGCTGTGCACATAAAGACAAAAAAGTTGATTTCACAGTGAATAGAATGCTTTGACATAAAAGTAGTATACATTTCAATTTTACACCAAAGCACTTACTGCAACCCTAATGGAAACACTTTAGTTTAACTTTCCACATGATTATGAGTAGTTTGAAAGTTGTTTCATGGCTGTACACATCAACACAAAAAAGTTGTTATCTCAGTGCATGCACTGCTTAAACAATACAAATAGTATACATTTCAATTTCACTCCAAAGAACTTACTGCAAACTAATGGAAACACCTTAGGTTAACTTCCCACATGATTATGAGTAGTTTGAAAGTTGATTAATGGCTGTACACATCAACACAAAAAACTTGTTATCTCAGTGCATGTAATGCTTAGACAATACAAATAGTATACATTTCAATTTTACACCAAAGTACTTACTGCAAACCTAATGGAAACAACTTAGATTAACTTCCCATATGATTCTGAGATGTCTGAAAGTTGTTTCATACCTGTGCACATAAAGACAAAAAAGTTGTTTTCTCAGTGCATGCAATGCTTTTACAATACAAATAGTATACATTTCAATTTTACACCAAAGCACTTACTGCAAACCTAATGGAAACACCTTAGGTCAACTTTCCACATGATTATGAGTAGTTTGAAAGTTGTTTCATGGCTGTACACATCAACACAAAAAAGTTGTTATCTCAGTGCATGCAATGCTTAGACAATACAAATAGTATACATTTCAATTTCACTCCAAAGAACGTACTGCAAACCTAATGGAAACACTTTAATTTAACTTCCCACATGATTCTGAGATGTCTGAAAGTTGTTTCATACCTGTGCACATAAAGACAAAAAAGTTGATTTCACAGTGAATAGAATGCTTTGACATAAAAGTAGTATACATTTCAATTGTACTCAAAAGTCCTGACTGCAAACCTAATGCAAACAGATTTGGTTGACTTCCCAGATGAGTATGACTAGGTTTAAAGTTGTTTCATGCCTCAGTTCATCAAGACAAAAAAGTTAATTTCTCAGTACTACTATGCTCTGACTTTAAGGTAGTATACATCTCAATTTTACACCAAAGTACTTACTGCAAACTAATGGAAACAACTTAGATTAACTTCCCATATGATTCTGAGATGTCTGAAAGTTGTTTCATACCTGTGCACATCAAGACAAAAAAGTTGTTTTCTCAGTGCAGGCAAAGCTTTTACAATACAAATAGTATACATTTCAATTTTACACCAAAGCACTTACTGCAAACCTAATGGAAACACCTTATGTCAACTTTCCACATGATTATGAGTAGTTTGAAAGTTGTTTCATGGCTGTACACATCAACACAAAAAAGTTGTTATCTCAGTGCATGCAATGCTTAGACAATACAAATAGTATACATTTCAATTTTACACCAAAGCACTTACTGCAAACCTAATGGCAACAACTTAGGTTAACTTCCCACATGATTCTGAGATGTCTGAAAGTTGTTTCATAGCTGTGCACATAAAGACAGAAAAGTTGATTTCCCAGTGAATAGAAAGCTTTAACATAAAAGTAGTATACATTTCAATTTTACACCAAAGCACTTACTGCAAACCTAATGGAAACAACTTAGGTTAACTTCCCACATGATTCTGAGATGTCTGAAAGTTGTTTCATACCTGTGCACATCAAGACAAAAAAGTTGTTTTCTCAGTGCATGCAATACTTTTACAATACAAACAGTACACATTTCAATTTTACACCACAGCACTTACTGCAAACCTAATGGAAACACCTTAGGTTAACTTTCCACATGATTATGAGTAGTTTGAAAGTTGTTTCATGGCTGTACACATCAACAGAAAAAAGTTGTTATCTCAGAGCATGCAATGCTTAGACAATACAAATAGTATACATTTCAATTTTACTCCAAAGCACTTACTGCAAACCTAAAGGAAACACCATAGGTTAACTTCCCACATGATTCTGAGATGTCTGAAAGTTGTTTCATAGCTGTGCACATAAAGACAAAAAAGTTGATTTCACAGTGAATAGAATGCTTTGACATAAAAGTAGTATACATTTCAATTTTACACCAAAGCACTTACTGCAACCCTAATGGAAACACTTTAGTTTAACTTTCCACATGATTATGAGTAGTTTGAAAGTTGTTTCATGGCTGTACACATCAACACAAAAAAGTTGTTATCTCAGTGCATGCACTGCTTAAACAATACAAATAGTATACATTTCAATTTTACTCCAAAGCACTTACTGCAAACCTAATGGAAACACTTTAAGTTAACTTCCCACATGATTCTGAGATGTCTGAAAGTTGTTTCATACCTGTGCACATAAAGACAAAAAAGTTGATTTCACAGTGAGTAGAATGATTTGACATAAAAGTAGTATACATTTCAATTGTACTCAAAAGTCCTGACTGCAAACCTAATGCAAACAGATTTGGTTAACTTCCCAGATGAGTATGACTAGGTTTAAAGTTGTTTCATGCCTCAGTTCATCAAGACAAAAAAGTTAATTTCTCAGTACTACTATGCTCTGACTTTAAGGTAGTATACATCTCAATTTTACACCAAAGTACTTACTGCAAACTAATGGAAACACCTTAGGTTAACTTCCCACATGATTATGAGTAGTTTGAAAGTTGATTCATGGCTGTACACATCAACACAAAAAAGTTGTTATCTCAGTGCATGTAATGCTTAGACAATACAAATAGTATACATTTCAATTTTACACCAAAGTACTTACTGCAAACCTAATGGAAACAACTTAGATTAACTTCCCATATGATTCTGAGATGTCTGAAAGTTGTTTCATACCTGTGGACATCAAGACAAAAAAGTTGTTTTCTCAGTGCATGCAATGCTTTTACAATACAAATAGTATACATTTCAATTTTACACCAAAGCACTTACTGCGAACCTAATGGAAACACCTTAGGTCAACTTTCCACATGATTATGAGTAGTTTGAAAGTTGTTTCATGGCTGTACACATCAACACAAAAAAGTTGTTATCTCAGTGCATGCAATGCTTAGACAATACAAATAGTATACATTTCAATTTTACACCAAAGCACTTACTGCAAACCTAATGGAAACAATTAGGTTAACTTCCCACATGATTCTGAGATGTCTGAAAGTTGTTTCATAGCTGTGCACATAAAGACAAAAAAGTTCATTTCCAGTGAATAGAATGCTTTAACATAAAAGTAGTATACATTTCAATATTACACCAAAGCACTTACTGCAAACCTAATGGAAACACTTTAGTTTAACTTTCCACATGATTATGAGTAGTTTGAAAGTTGTTTCATGGCTGTACACATCAACACAAAAAAGTTGTTATCTCAGTGCATGCACTGCTTAAACAATACAAATAGTATACATTTCAACTTTACTCCAAAGCACTTACTGCAAACCTAATGGAAACACTTTAAGTTAACTTCCCACATGATTCTGAGATGTCTGAAAGTTGTTTCATACCTGTGCACATAAAGACAAAAAAGTTGATTTCACAGTGAGTAGAATGATTTGACATAAAAGTAGTATACATTTCAATTGTACTCAAAAGTCCTGACTGCAAACCTAATGCAAACAGATTTGGTTAACTTCCCAGATGAGTATGACTTGGTTTAAAGTTGTTTCATGCCTCAGTTCATCAAGACAAAAAAGTTAATTTCTCAGTACTACTATGCTCTGACTTTAAGGTAGTATACATCTCAATTTTACACCAAAGTACTTACTGCAAACTAATGGAAACACCTTAGGTTAACTTCCCACATGATTATGAGTAGTTTGAAAGTTGATTCATGGCTGTACACATCAACACAAAAAAGTTGTTATCTCAGTGCATGTAATGCTTAGACAATACAAATAGTATACATTTCAATTTTACACCAAAGTACTTACTGCAAACCTAATGGAAACAACTTACATTAACTTCCCATATGATTCTGAGATGTCTGAAAGTTGTTTCATACCTGTGCACATCAAGACAAAAAAGTTGTTTTCTCAGTGCATGCAATGCTTTTACAATACAAATAGTATACATTTCAATTTTACACCAAAGCACTTACTGCGAACCTAATGGAAACACCTTAGGTCAACTTTCCAGATGATTATGAGTAGTTTGAAAGTTGTTTCATGGCTGTACACATCAACAGAAAAAACTTGTTATCTCAGTGCATGCAATGCTTAGACAATACAAATAGTATACATTTCAATTTTACACCAAAGCACTTACTGCAAACTAATGGAAACACCTTAGGTTAACTTCCCACATGATTCTGAGATGTCTGAAAGCTGTTTCATAGCTGTGCACATAAAGACAAAAAAGTTGATTTCACAGTGAATAGAATGCTTTGACATAAAAGTAGTATACATTTCAATTTCACACCAAAGTACTTACTGCAAACCTAATGGAAACACCTTAGGTGAACTTCCCACATGATTATGAGTAGTTTGAAAGCTGTTTCATGGCTGTACACATCAACAGAAAAAAGTTGTTAGCTCAGTGCATGCAATGCTTAGACAATACAAATAGTATACATTTCAATTTCACTCCAAAGAACGTACTGCAAACCTAATGGAAACACTTTAATTTAAATTCCCACATGATTCTGAGATGTCTGAAAGTTGTTTCATACCTGTGCACATAAAGACAAAAAAGTTGATTTCACCGTGAATAGAATGCTTTGACATAAAAGTAGTATACATTTCAATTGTACTCAAAAGTCCTGACTGCAAACCTAATGCAAACAGATTTGGTTGACTTCCCAGATGAGTATGACTAGGTTTAAAGTTGTTTCATGCCTCTGTTCATCAAGACAAAAAAGTTATTTTCTCAGTACTACTATGCTCTGACTTTAAGGTAGTATACATCTCAATTTTACACCAAAGTACTTACTGCAAACTAATGGAAACACCTTAGGTTAACTTCCCACATGATTATGAGTAGTTTGAAAGTTGTTTCATGGCTGTACGCATCAACACAAAAAAGTTGTTATCTCAGTGCATGCAATGCTTCGACAATACAAATAGTATGCATTTCAATTTTACACCAAAGTACTTACTGCAAACCTAATGGAAACACCATAGGTTAACTTCCCACATGATTCTGAGATGTCTGAAAGTTGTTTCATAGCTGTGCACATAAAGACAAAAAAGTTGATTTCACAGTGAATAGAATGCTTTGACATAAAAGTAGTATACATTTCAATTTTACACCAAAGCACTTACTGCAAACCTAATGGAAACACTTTAGGTTAACTTTCCACATGATTATGAGTAGTTTGAAAGTTGTTTCATGGCTGTACACATCAACAGAAAAAAGTTGTTATCTCAGAGCATGCAATGCTTAGACAATACAAATAGTATACATTTCAATTTTACTCCAAAGCACTTACTGCAAACCTAAAGGAAACACCATAGGTTAACTTCCCACATGATTCTGAGATGTCTGAAAGTTGTTTCATAGCTGTGCACATAAAGACAAAAAAGTTGATTTCACAGTGAATAGAATGCTTTGACATAAAAGTAGTATACATTTCAATTTTACACCAAAGCACTTACTGCAACCCTAATGGAAACACTTTAGTTTAACTTTCCACATGATTATGAGTAGTTTGAAAGTTGTTTCATGGCTGTACACATCAACACAAAAAAGTTGTTATCTCAGTGCATGCACTGCTTAAACAATACAAATAGTATACATTTCAATTTTACTCCAAAGCACTTACTGCAAACCTAATGGAAACACTTTAAGTTAACTTCCCACATGATTCTGAGATGTCTGAAAGTTGTTTCATACCTGTGCACATAAAGACAAAAAAGTTGATTTCACAGTGAGTAGAATGATTTGACATAAAAGTAGTATACATTTCAATTGTACTCAAAAGTCCTGACTGCAAACCTAATGCAAACAGATTTGGTTAACTTCCCAGATGAGTATGACTAGGTTTAAAGTTGTTTCATGCCTCTGTTCATCAAGACAAAAAAGTTAATTTCTCAGTACTACTATGCTCTGACTTTAAGGTAGTATACATCTCAATTTTACACCAAAGTACTTACTGCAAACTAATGGAAACACCTTAGGTTAACTTCCCACATGATTATGAGTAGTTTGAAAGTTGTTTCATGGCTGTACGCATCAACACAAAAAAGTTGTTATCTCAGTGCATGCAATGCTTCGACAATACAAATAGTATGCATTTCAATTTTACACCAAAGTACTTACTGCAAACCTAATGGAAACACCATAGGTTAACTTCCCACATGATTCTGAGATGTCTGAAAGTTGTTTCATAGCTGTGCACATAAAGACAAAAAAGTTGATTTCACAGTGAATAGAATGCTTTGACATAAAAGTAGTATACATTTCAATTTTACACCAAAGCACTTACTGCAAACCTAATGGAAACACTTTAGGTTAACTTTCCACATGATTATGAGTAGTTTGAAAGTTGTTTCATGGCTGTACACATCAACACAAAAAAGTTGTTATCTCAGTGCATGCACTGCTTAAACAATACAAATAGTATACATTTCAATTTTACTGCAAAGCACTTACTGCAAACCTAATGGAAACACTTTAAGTTAACCTCCCACATGATTCTGAGATGTCTGAAAGTTGTTTCATACCTGTGCACATAAAGACAAAAAAGTTGATTTCACAGTGAGTAGAATGATTTGACATAAAAGTAGTATACATTTCAATTGTACTCAAAAGTCCTGACTGCAAACCTAATGCAAACAGATTTGGTTAACTTCCCAGATGAGTATGACTAGGGTTAAAGTTGTTTCATGCCTCAGTTCATCAAGACAAAAAAGTTAATTTCTCAGTACTACTATGCTCTGACTTTAAGGTAGTATACATCTCAATTTTACACCAAAGTACTTACTGCAAACTAATGGAAACACCTTAGGTTAACTTCCCACATGATTATGAGTAGTTTGAAAGTTGATTCATGGCTGTACACATCAACACAAAAAAGTTGTTATCTCAGTGCATGTAATGCTTAGACAATACAAATAGTATACATTTCAATTTTACACCAAAGTACTTACTGCAAACCTAATGGAAACAACTTAGATTAACTTCCCATATGATTCTGAGATGTCTGAAAGTTGTTTCATACCTGTGCACATCAAGACAAAAAAGTTGTTTTCTCAGTGCATGCAATGCTTTTACAATACAAATAGCATACATTTCAATTTTACACCAAAGCACTTACTGCAAACCTAATGGAAACACCTTATGTCAACTTTCCACATGATTATGAGTAGTTTGAAAGTTGTTTCATGGCTGTACACATCAACAGAAAAAAGTTGTTATCTCAGTGCATGCAATGCTTAGACAATACAAATAGTATACATTTCAATTTTACACCAAAGCACTTACTGCAAACCTAATGGAAACAACTTAGGTTAACTTCCCACATGATTCTGAGATGTCTGAAAGTTGTTTCATACCTGTGCACATCAAGACAAAAAAGTTGATTTCTCAGTGCATGCAATGCTTTTACAATACAAACAGTACACATTTCAATTTTACACCACAGCACTTACTGCAAACCGAATGGAAACACCTTAGGTTAACTTTCCACATGATTATGAGTAGTTTGAAAGTTGTTTCATGGCTGTACACATCAACAGAAAAAAGTTGTTATCTCAGAGCATGCAATGCTTAGACAATACAAATAGTATACATTTCAATTTTACTCCAAAGCACTTACTGCAAACCTAATGGAAACACTTTAAGTTAACTTCCCACATGATTCTGAGATGTCTGAAAGTTGTTTCATACCTGTGCACATAAAGACAAAAAAGTTGATTTCACAGTGAGTAGAATGATTTGACATAAAAGTAGTATACATTTCAATTCTACTCAAAAGTCCTGACTGCAAACCTAATGCAAACAGATTTGGTTAACTTCCCAGATGAGTATGACTAGGTTTAAAGTTGTTTCATGCCTCAGTTCATCAAGACAAAAAAGTTAATTTCTCAGTACTACTATGCTCTGACTTTAAGGTAGTATACATCTCAATTTTACACCAAAGTACTTACTGCAAACTAATGGAAACACCTTAGGTTAACTTCCCACATGATTATGAGTAGTTTGAAAGTTGATTCATGGCTGTACACATCAACACAAAAAAGTTGTTATCTCAGTGCATGTAATGCTTAGACAATACAAATAGTATACATTTCAATTTTACACCAAAGCACTTACTGCAAACCTAATGGAAACACCTTAGGTCAACTTTCCACATGATTATGAGTAGTTTGAAAGTTGTTTCATGGCTGTACACATCAGCAGAAAAAAGTTGTTATCTCAGAGCATGCAATGCTTAGACAATACAAATAGTATACATTTCAATTTTACTCCAAAGCACTTACTGCAAACCTAATGGAAACACCTTAGGTTAACTTCCCACATGATTATGAGTAGTTTGAAAGTTGTTTCATGGCTGTACGCATCAACACAAAAAAGTTGTTATCTCAGTGCATGCAATGCTTCGACAATACAAATAGTATGCATTTCAATTTTGCACCAAAGTACTTGCTGCAAACCTAATGGAAACACCATAGGTTAACTTCCCACATGATTCTGAGATGTCTGAAAGTTGTTTCATAGCTGTGCACATAAAGACAAAAAAGTTGATTTCACAGTGAATAGAATGCTTTGACATAAAAGTAGTATACATTTCAATTTTACACCAAAGCACTTACTGCAAACCTAATGGAAACACCTTAGGTCAACTTTCCACATGATTATGAGTAGTTTGAAAGTTGTTTCATGGCTGTACACATCAACACAAAAAAGTTGTTATCTCAGTGCATGCAATGCTTAGACAATACAAATAGTATACATTTCAATTTTACACCAAAGCACTTACTGCAAACCTAATGGAAACAACTTAGGTTAACTTCCCACATGATTCTGAGATGTCTGAAAGTTGTTTCATAGCTGTGCACATAAAGACAGAAAAGTTGATTTCCCAGTGAATAGAAAGCTTTAACATAAAAGTAGTATACATTTCAATTTTACTCCAAAGCACTTACTGCAAACCTAAAGGAAACACCATAGGTTAACTTCCCACATGATTCTGAGATGTCTGAAAGTTGTTTCATAGCTGTGCACATAAAGACAAAAAAGTTGATTTCACAGTGAATAGAATGCTTTGACATAAAAGTAGTATACATTTCAATTTACACCAAAGCACTTACTGCAAACCTAATGGAAACACTTTAGTTTAACTTTCCACATGATTATGAGTAGTTTGAAAGTTGTTTCATGGCTGTACACATCAACACAAAAAAGTTGTTATCTCAGTGCATGCACTGCTTAAACAATACAAATAGTATACATTTCAACTTTACTCCAAAGCACTTACTGCAAACCTAATGGAAACACTTTAAGTTAACTTCCCACATGATTCTGAGATGTCTGAAAGTTGTTTCATACCTGTGCACATAAAGACAAAAAAGTTGATTTCACAGTGAGTAGAATGATTTGACATAAAAGTAGTATACATTTCAATTGTACTCAAAAGTCCTGACTGCAAACCTAATGCAAACAGATTTGGTTAACTTCCCAGATGAGTATGACTAGGTTTAAAGTTGTTTCATGGCTGTACACATCAACAGAAAAAAGTTGTTATCTCAGTGCATGCAATGCTTAGACAATACAAATAGTATACATTTCAATTTTACACCAAAGCACTTACTGCAAACCTAATGGAAACTACTTAGGTTAACTTCCCACATGATTCTGAGATGTCTGAAAGTAGTTTCATACCTGTGCACATCAAGACAAAAAAGTTGTTTTCTCAGTGCAAGCAATGCTTTTACAATACAAATGGTATACATTTCAATTTTACACCAAAGTACTTACTGCAAACCTAATGGAAACACCTTAGGTGAACTTCCCACATGATTATGAGTAGTTTGAAAGCTGTTTCATGGCTGTACACATCAACAGAAAAAAGTTGTTAGCTCAGTGCCTGCAATGCTTAGACAATACAAATAGTATACATTTCAATTTTACTCCAAAGCACTTACTGCAAACCTAATGGAAACACTTTAATTTAACTTCCCACATGATTCTGAGATGTCTGAAAGTTGTTTCATACCTGTGCACATAAAGACAAAAAAGTTGATTTCACAGTGAATAGAATGCTTTGACATACAAGTAGTATACAATTCAATTTTACACCAAAGCACTTACTGCAACCCTAATGGAAACACTTTAGGTTAACTTTCCACATGATTATGAGTAGTTTGAAAGTTGTTTCATGGCTGTACACATCAACACAAAAAAGTTGTTATCTCAGTGCATGCAATGCTTAGACAATACAAATAGTATACATTTCAATTTTACACCAAAGCACTTACTGCAAACCTAATGGAAACAACTTAGGTTAACTTCCCACATGATTCTGAGATGTCTGAAAGTTGTTTCATAGCTGTGCACATAAAGACAGAAAAGTTGATTTCCCAGTGAATAGAAAGCTTTAACATAAAAGTAGTATACATTTCAATTTTACACCAAAGCACTTACTGCAAACCTAATGGAAACAACTTAGGTTAACTTCCCACATGATTCTGAGATGTCTGAAAGTTGTTTCATACCTGTGCACATCAAGACAAAAAAGTTGTTTTCTCAGTGCATGCAATGCTTTTACAATACAAACAGTACACATTTCAATTTTACACCACAGCACTTACTGCAAACCTAATGGAAACACCTTAGGTTAACTTTCCACATGATTATGAGTAGTTTGAAAGTTGTTTCATGGCTGTACACATCAACAGAAAAAAGTTGTTATCTCAGAGCATGCAATGCTTAGACAATACAAATAGTATACATTTCAATTTTACTCCAAAGCACTTACTGCAAACCTAAAGGAAACACCATAGGTTAACTTCCCACATGATTCTGAGATGTCTGAAAGTTGTTTCATAGCTGTGCACATAAAGACAAAAAAGTTGATTTCACAGTGAATAGAATGCTTTGACATAAAAGTAGTATACATTTCAATTTTACACCAAAGCACTTACTGCAACCCTAATGGAAACACTTTAGTTTAACTTTCCACATGATTATGAGTAGTTTGAAAGTTGTTTCATGGCTGTACACATCAACACAAAAAAGTTGTTATCTCAGTGCATGCACTGCTTAAACAATACAAATAGTATACATTTCAATTTCACTCCAAAGAACTTACTGCAAACTAATGGAAACACCTTAGGTTAACTTCCCACATGATTATGAGTAGTTTGAAAGTTGATTAATGGCTGTACACATCAACACAAAAAAGTTGTTATCTCAGTGCATGTAATGCTTAGACAATACAAATAGTATACATTTCAATTTTACACCAAAGTACTTACTGCAAACCTAATGGAAACAACTTAGATTAACTTCCCATATGATTCTGAGATGTCTGAAAGTTGTTTCATACCTGTGCACATAAAGACAAAAAAGTTGATTTCACAGTGAATAGAATGCTTTGACATAAAAGTAGTATACATTTCAATTTTACACCAAAGCACTTACTGCAACCCTAATGGAAACACTTTAGTTTAACTTTCCACATGATTATGAGTAGTTTGAAAGTTGTTTCATGGCTGTACACATCAACACAAAAAAGTTGTTATCTCAGTGCATGCACTGCTTAAACAATACAAATAGTATACATTTCAATTTCACTCCAAAGAACTTACTGCAAACTAATGGAAACACCTTAGGTTAACTTCCCACATGATTATGAGTAGTTTGAAAGTTGATTAATGGCTGTACACATCAACACAAAAAAGTTGTTATCTCAGTGCATGTAATGCTTAGACAATACAAATAGTATACATTTCAATTTTACACCAAAGTACTTACTGCAAACCTAATGGAAACAACTTAGATTAACTTCCCATATGATTCTGAGATGTCTGAAAGTTGTTTCATACCTGTGCACATAAAGACAAAAAAGTTGTTTTCTCAGTGCATGCAATGCTTTTACAATACAAATAGTATACATTTCAATTTTACACTAAAGCACTTACTGCAAACCTAATGGGAAAACACCTTAGGTCAACTTTCCACATGATTATGAGTAGTTTGAAAGTTGTTTCATGGCTGTACACATCAACACAAAAAAGTTGTTATCTCAGTGCATGCAATGCTTAGACAATACAAATAGTATACATTTCAATTTCACTCCAAAGAACGTACTGCAAACCTAATGGAAACACTTTAATTTAACTTCCCACATGATTCTGAGATGTCTGAAAGTTGTTTCATAGCTGTGCACATAAAGACAAAAAAGTTGATTTCACAGTGAATAGAATGCTTTGACATAAAAGTAGTATACATTTCAATTGTACTCAAAAGTCCTGACTGCAAACCTAATGCAAACAGATTTGGTTGACTTCCCAGATGAGTATGACTAGGTTTAAAGTTGTTTCATGCCTCAGTTCATCAAGACAAAAAAGTTAATTTCTCAGTACTACTATGCTCTGACTTTAAGGTAGTATACATCTCAATTTTACACCAAAGTACTTACTGCAAACTAATGGAAACAACTTAGATTAACTTCCCATATGATTCTGAGATGTCTGAAAGTTGTTTCATACCTGTGCACATCAAGACAAAAAAGTTGTTTTCTCAGTGCAGGCAATGCTTTTACAATACAAATAGTATACATTTCAATTTTACACCAAAGCACTTACTGCAAACCTAATGGAAACACCTTATGTCAACTTTCCACATGATTATGAGTAGTTTGAAAGTTGTTTCATGGCTGTACACATCAACACAAAAAAGTTGTTATCTCAGTGCATGCAATGCTTAGACAATACAAATAGTATACATTTCAATTTTACACCAAAGCACTTACTGCAAACCTAATGGCAACAACTTAGGTTAACTTCCCACATGATTCTGAGATGTCTGAAAGTTGTTTCATAGCTGTGCACATAAAGACAGAAAAGTTGATTTCCCAGTGAATAGAAAGCTTTAACATAAAAGTAGTATACATTTCAATTTTACACCAAAGCACTTACTGCAAACCTAATGGAAACAACTTAGGTTAACTTCCCACATGATTCTGAGATGTCTGAAAGTTGTTTCATACCTGTGCACATCAAGACAAAAAAGTTGTTTTCTCAGTGCATGCAATGCTTTTACAATACAAACAGTACACATTTCAATTTTACACCACAGCACTTACTGCAAACCTAATGGAAACACCTTAGGTTAACTTTCCACATGATTATGAGTAGTTTGAAAGTTGTTTCATGGCTGTACACATCAACAGAAAAAAGTTGTTATCTCAGAGCATGCAATGCTTAGACAATACAAATAGTATACATTTCAATTTTACTCCAAAGCACTTACTGCAAACCTAAAGGAAACACCATAGGTTAACTTCCCACATGATTCTGAGATGTCTGAAAGTTGTTTCATAGCTGTGCACATAAAGACAAAAAAGTTGATTTCACAGTGAATAGAATGCTTTGACATAAAAGTAGTATACATTTCAATTTTACACCAAAGCACTTACTGCAACCCTAATGGAAACACTTTAGTTTAACTTTCCACATGATTATGAGTAGTTTGAAAGTTGTTTCATGGCTGTACACATCAACACAAAAAAGTTGTTATCTCAGTGCATGCACTGCTTAAACAATACAAATAGTATACATTTCAATTTTACTCCAAAGCACTTACTGCAAACCTAATGGAAACACTTTAAGTTAACTTCCCACATGATTCTGAGATGTCTGAAAGTTGTTTCATACCTGTGCACATAAAGACAAAAAAGTTGATTTCACAGTGAGTAGAATGATTTGACATAAAAGTAGTATACATTTCAATTGTACTCAAAAGTCCTGACTGCAAACCTAATGCAAACGGATTTGGTTAACTTCCCAGATGAGTATGACTAGGTTTAAAGTTGTTTCATGCCTCAGTTCATCAAGACAAAAAAGTTAATTTCTCAGTACTACTATGCTCTGACTTTAAGGTAGTATACATCTCAATTTTACACCAAAGTACTTACTGCAAACTAAAGGAAACACCTTAGGTTAACTTCCCACATGATTATGAGTAGTTTGAAAGTTGATTCATGGCTGTACACATCAACACAAAAAAGTTGTTATCTCAGTGCATGTAATGCTTAGACAATACAAATAGTATACATTTCAATTTTACACCAAAGTACTTACTGCAAACCTAATGGAAACAACTTAGATTAACTTCCCATATGATTCTGAGATGTCTGAAAGTTGTTTCATACCTGTGGACATCAAGACAAAAAAGTTGTTTTCTCAGTGCATGCAATGCTTTTACAATACAAATAGTATACATTTCAATTTTACACCAAAGCACTTACTGCGAACCTAATGGAAACACCTTAGGTCAACTTTCCACATGATTATGAGTAGTTTGAAAGTTGTTTCATGGCTGTACACATCAACACAAAAAAGTTGTTATCTCAGTGCATGCAATGCTTAGACAATACAAATAGTATACATTTCAATTTTACACCAAAGCACTTACTGCAAACCTAATGGAAACAATTAGGTTAACTTCCCACATGATTCTGAGATGTCTGAAAGTTGTTTCATAGCTGTGCACATAAAGACAAAAAAGTTCATTTCCCAGTGAATAGAATGCTTTAACATAAAAGTAGTATACATTTCAATATTACACCAAAGCACTTACTGCAAACCTAATGGAAACACTTTAGGTTAACTTTCCACATGATTATGAGTAGTTTGAAAGTTGTTTCATGGCTGTACACATCAACAGAAAAAAGTTGTTAGCTCAGTGCATGCAATGCTTAGACAATACAAATAGTATACATTTCAATTTCACTCCAAAGAACGTACTGCAAACCTAATGGAAACACTTTAATTTAAATTCCCACATGATTCTGAGATGTCTGAAAGTTGTTTCATACCTGTGCACATAAAGACAAAAAAGTTGATTTCACAGTGAATGGAATGCTTTGACATAAAAGTAGTATACATTTCAATTGTACTCAAAAGTCCTGACTGCAAACCTAATGCAAACAGATTTGGTTGACTTCCCAGATGAGTATGACTAGGTTTAAAGTTGTTTCATGCCTCTGTTCATCAAGACAAAAAAGTTAATTTCTCAGTACTACTATGCTCTGATTTTAAGGTAGTATACATCTCAATTTTACACCAAAGTACTTACTGCAAACTAATGGAAACACCTTAGGTTAACTTCCCACATGATTATGAGTAGTTTGAAAGTTGTTTCATGGCTGTACGCATCAACACAAAAAAGTTGTTATCTCAGTGCATGCAATGCTTCGACAATACAAATAGTATGCATTTCAATTTTACACCAAAGTACTTACTGCAAACCTAATGGAAACAACTTAGATTAACTTCCCATATGATTCTGAGATGTCTGAAAGTTGTTTCATAGCTGTGCACATAAAGACAAAAAAGTTGATTTCACAGTGAATAGAATGCTTTGACATAAAAGTAGTATACATTTCAATTTTACACCAAAGCACTTACTGCAAACCTAATGGAAACACTTTAGGTTAAATTTCCACATGATTATGAGTAGTTTGAAAGTTGTTTCATGGCTGTACACATCAACACAAAAAAGTTGTTATCTCAGTGCATGCACTGATTAAACAATACAAATAGCATACATTTCAATTTTACACCAAAGTACTTACTGCAAACCTAATGGAAACAACTTAGATTAACTTCCCATATGATTCTGAGATGTCTGAAAGTTGTTTCATACCTGTGCACATCAAGACAAAAAAGTTGTTTTCTCAGTGCATGCAATGCTTTTACAATACAAATAGCATACATTTCAATTTTACACCAAAGCACTTACTGCAAACCTAATGGAAACACCTTATGTCAACTTTCCACATGATTATGAGTAGTTTGAAAGTTGTTTCATGGCTGTACACATCAACAGAAAAAAGTTGTTATCTCAGTGCATGCAATGCTTAGACAATACAAATAGTATACATTTCAATTTTACACCAAAGCACTTACTGCAAACCTAATGGAAACAACTTAGGTTAACTTCCCACATGATTCTGAGATGTCTGAAAGTTGTTTCATACCTGTGCACATCAAGACAAAAAAGTTGATTTCTCAGTGCATGCAATGCTTTTACAATACAAACAGTACACATTTCAATTTTACACCACAGCACTTACTGCAAACCTAATGGAAACACCTTAGGTTAACTTTCCACATGATTATGAGTAGTTTGAAAGTTGTTTCATGGCTGTACACATCAACAGAAAAAAGTTGTTATCTCAGAGCATGCAATGCTTAGACAATACAAATAGTATACATTTCAACTTTACTCCAAAGCACTTACTGCAAACCTAATGGAAACACTTTAAGTTAACTTCCCACATGATTCTGAGATGTCTGAAAGTTGTTTCATACCTGTGCACATAAAGACAAAAAAGTTGATTTCACAGTGAGTAGAATGATTTGACATAAAAGTAGTATACATTTCAATTGTACTCAAAAGTCCTGACTGCAAACCTAATGCAAACAGATTTGGTTAACTTCCCAGATGAGTATGACTAGGTTTAAAGTTGTTTCATGGCTGTACACATCAACAGAAAAAAGTTGTTATCTCAGTGCATGCAATGCTTAGACAATACAAATAGTATACATTTCAATTTTACACCAAAGTACTTACTGCAAACCTAATGGAAACTACTTAGGTTAACTTCCCACATGATTCTGAGATGTCTGAAAGTAGTTTCATACCTGTGCACATCAAGACAAAAAAGTTGTTTTCTCAGTGCAAGCAATGCTTTTACAATACAAATGGTATACATTTCAATTTTACACCAAAGTACTTACTGCAAACCTAATGGAAACACCTTAGGTGAACTTCCCACATGATTATGAGTAGTTTGAAAGCTGTTTCATGGCTGTACACATCAACAGAAAAAAGTTGTTAGCTCAGTGCCTGCAATGCTTAGACAATACAAATAGTATACATTTCAATTTTACTCCAAAGCACTTACTGCAAACCTAATGGAAACACTTTAATTTAACTTCCCACATGATTCTGAGATGTCTGAAAGTTGTTTCATACCTGTGCACATAAAGACAAAAAAGTTGATTTCACAGTGAATAGAATGCTTTGACATACAAGTAGTATACAATTCAATTTTACACCAAAGCACTTACTGCAACCCTAATGGAAACACTTTAGGTTAACTTTCCACATGATTATGAGTAGTTTGAAAGTTGTTTCATGGCTGTACACATCAACACAAAAAAGTTGTTATCTCAGTGCATGCAATGCTTAGACAATACAAATAGTATACATTTCAATTTTACACCAAAGCACTTACTGCAAACCTAATGGAAACAACTTAGGTTAACTTCCCACATGATTCTGAGATGTCTGAAAGTTGTTTCATAGCTGTGCACATAAAGACAGAAAAGTTGATTTCCCAGTGAATAGAAAGCTTTAACATAAAAGTAGTATACATTTCAATTTTACACCAAAGCACTTACTGCAAACCTAATGGAAACAACTTAGGTTAACTTCCCACATGATTCTGAGATGTCTGAAAGTTGTTTCATACCTGTGCAGATCAAGACAAAAAAGTTGTTTTCTCAGTGCATGCAATGCTTTTACAATACAAACAGTACACATTTCAATTTTACACCACAGCACTTACTGCAAACCTAATGGAAACACCTTAGGTTAACTTTCCACATGATTATGAGTAGTTTGAAAGTTGTTTCATGGCTGTACACATCAACAGAAAAAAGTTGTTATCTCAGAGCATGCAATGCTTAGACAATACAAATAGTATACATTTCAATTTTACTCCAAAGCACTTACTGCAAACCTAAAGGAAACACCATAGGTTAACTTCCCACATGATTCTGAGATGTCTGAAAGTTGTTTCATAGCTGTGCACATAAAGACAAAAAAGTTGATTTCACAGTGAATAGAATGCTTTGACATAAAAGTAGTATACATTTCAATTTTACACCAAAGCACTTACTGCAACCCTAATGGAAACACTTTAGTTTAACTTTCCACATGATTATGAGTAGTTTGAAAGTTGTTTCATGGCTGTACACATCAACACAAAAAAGTTGTTATCTCAGTGCATGCACTGCTTAAACAATACAAATAGTATACATTTCAATTTCACTCCAAAGAACTTACTGCAAACTAATGGAAACACCTTAGGTTAACTTCCCACATGATTATGAGTAGTTTGAAAGTTGATTAATGGCTGTACACATCAACACAAAAAAGTTGTTATCTCAGTGCATGTAATGCTTAGACAATACAAATAGTATACATTTCAATTTTACACCAAAGTACTTACTGCAAACCTAATGGAAACAACTTAGATTAACTTCCCATATGATTCTGAGATGTCTGAAAGTTGTTTCATACCTATGCACATAAAGACAAAAAAGTTGTTTTCTCAGTGCATGCAATGCTTTTACAATACAAATAGTATACATTTCAATTTTACACCAAAGCACTTACTGCAAACCTAATGGAAACACCTTAGGTCAACTTTCCACATGATTATGAGTAGTTTGAAAGTTGTTTCATGGCTGTACACATCAACACAAAAAAGTTGTTATCTCAGTGCATGCAATGCTTAGACAATACAAATAGTATACATTTCAATTTCACTCCAAAGAACGTACTGCAAACCTAATGGAAACACTTTAATTTAACTTCCCACATGATTCTGAGATGTCTGAAAGTTGTTTCATACCTGTGCACATAAAGACAAAAAAGTTGATTTCACAGTGAATAGAATGCTTTGACATAAAAGTAGTATACATTTCAATTGTACTCAAAAGTCCTGACTGCAAACCTAATGCAAACAGATTTGGTTGACTTCCCAGATGAGTATGACTAGGTTTAAAGTTGTTTCATGCCTCAGTTCATCAAGACAAAAAAGTTAATTTCTCAGTACTACTATGCTCTGACTTTAAGGTAGTATACATCTCAATTTTACACCAAAGTACTTACTGCAAACTAATGGAAACAACTTAGATTAACTTCCCATATGATTCTGAGATGTCTGAAAGTTGTTTCATACCTGTGCACATCAAGACAAAAAAGTTGTTTTCTCAGTGCAGGCAAAGCTTTTACAATACAAATAGTATACATTTCAATTTTACACCAAAGCACTTACTGCAAACCTAATGGAAACACCTTATGTCAACTTTCCACATGATTATGAGTAGTTTGAAAGTTGTTTCATGGCTGTACACATCAACACAAAAAAGTTGTTATCTCAGTGCATGCAATGCTTAGACAATACAAATAGTATACATTTCAATTTTACACCAAAGCACTTACTGCAAACCTAATGGCAACAACTTAGGTTAACTTCCCACATGATTCTGAGATGTCTGAAAGTTGTTTCATAGCTGTGCACATAAAGACAGAAAAGTTGATTTCCCAGTGAATAGAAAGCTTTAACATAAAAGTAGTATACATTTCAATTTTACACCAAAGCACTTACTGCAAACCTAATGGAAACAACTTAGGTTAACTTCCCACATGATTCTGAGATGTCTGAAAGTTGTTTCATACCTGTGCACATCAAGACAAAAAAGTTGTTTTCTCAGTGCATGCAATACTTTTACAATACAAACAGTACACATTTCAATTTTACACCACAGCACTTACTGCAAACCTAATGGAAACACCTTAGGTTAACTTTCCACATGATTATGAGTAGTTTGAAAGTTGTTTCATGGCTGTACACATCAACAGAAAAAAGTTGTTATCTCAGAGCATGCAATGCTTAGACAATACAAATAGTATACATTTCAATTTTACTCCAAAGCACTTACTGCAAACCTAAAGGAAACACCATAGGTTAACTTCCCACATGATTCTGAGATGTCTGAAAGTTGTTTCATAGCTGTGCACATAAAGACAAAAAAGTTGATTTCACAGTGAATAGAATGCTTTGACATAAAAGTAGTATACATTTCAATTTTACACCAAAGCACTTACTGCAACCCTAATGGAAACACTTTAGTTTAACTTTCCACATGATTATGAGTAGTTTGAAAGTTGTTTCATGGCTGTACACATCAACACAAAAAAGTTGTTATCTCAGTGCATGCACTGCTTAAACAATACAAATAGTATACATTTCAATTTTACTCCAAAGCACTTACTGCAAACCTAATGGAAACACTTTAAGTTAACTTCCCACATGATTCTGAGATGTCTGAAAGTTGTTTCATACCTGTGCACATAAAGACAAAAAAGTTGATTTCACAGTGAGTAGAATGATTTGACATAAAAGTAGTATACATTTCAATTGTACTCAAAAGTCCTGACTGCAAACCTAATGCAAACAGATTTGGTTAACTTCCCAGATGAGTATGACTAGGTTTAAAGTTGTTTCATGCCTCAGTTCATCAAGACAAAAAAGTTAATTTCTCAGTACTACTATGCTCTGACTTTAAGGTAGTATACATCTCAATTTTACACCAAAGTACTTACTGCAAACTAATGGAAACACCTTAGGTTAACTTCCCACATGATTATGAGTAGTTTGAAAGTTGATTCATGGCTGTACACATCAACACAAAAAAGTTGTTATCTCAGTGCATGTAATGCTTAGACAATACAAATAGTATACATTTCAATTTTACACCAAAGTACTTACTGCAAACCTAATGGAAACAACTTAGATTAACTTCCCATATGATTCTGAGATGTCTGAAAGTTGTTTCATACCTGTGGACATCAAGACAAAAAAGTTGTTTTCTCAGTGCATGCAATGCTTTTACAATACAAATAGTATACATTTCAATTTTACACCAAAGCACTTACTGCGAACCTAATGGAAACACCTTAGGTCAACTTTCCACATGATTATGAGTAGTTTGAAAGTTGTTTCATGGCTGTACACATCAACACAAAAAAGTTGTTATCTCAGTGCATGCAATGCTTAGACAATACAAATAGTATACATTTCAATTTTACACCAAAGCACTTACTGCAAACCTAATGGAAACAATTAGGTTAACTTCCCACATGATTCTGAGATGTCTGAAAGTTGTTTCATAGCTGTGCACATAAAGACAAAAAAGTTCATTTCCCAGTGAATAGAATGCTTTAACATAAAAGTAGTATACATTTCAATATTACACCAAAGCACTTACTGCAAACCTAATGGAAACACTTTAGGTTAACTTTCCACATGATTATGAGTAGTTTGAAAGTTGTTTCATGGCTGTACACATCAACACAAAAAAGTTGTTATCTCAGTGCATGCACTGCTTAAACAATACAAATAGTATACATTTCAACTTTACTCCAAAGCACTTACTGCAAACCTAATGGAAACACTTTAAGTTAACTTCCCACATGATTCTGAGATGTCTGAAAGTTGTTTCATACCTGTGCACATAAAGACAAAAAAGTTGATTTCACAGTGAGTAGAATGATTTGACATAAAAGTAGTATACATTTCAATTGTACTCAAAAGTCCTGACTGCAAACCTAATGCAAACAGATTTGGTTAACTTCCCAGATGAGTATGACTTGGTTTAAAGTTGTTTCATGCCTCAGTTCATCAAGACAAAAAAGTTAATTTCTCAGTACTACTATGCTCTGACTTTAAGGTAGTATACATCTCAATTTTACACCAAAGTACTTACTGCAAACTAATGGAAACACCTTAGGTTAACTTCCCACATGATTATGAGTAGTTTGAAAGTTGATTCATGGCTGTACACATCAACACAAAAAAGTTGTTATCTCAGTGCATGTAATGCTTAGACAATACAAATAGTATACATTTCAATTTTACACCAAAGTACTTACTGCAAACCTAATGGAAACAACTTACATTAACTTCCCATATGATTCTGAGATGTCTGAAAGTTGTTTCATACCTGTGCACATCAAGACAAAAAAGTTGTTTTCTCAGTGCATGCAATGCTTTTACAATACAAATAGTATACATTTCAATTTTACACCAAAGCACTTACTGCGAACCTAATGGAAACACCTTAGGTCAACTTTCCAGATGATTATGAGTAGTTTGAAAGTTGTTTCATGGCTGTACACATCAACAGAAAAAACTTGTTATCTCAGTGCATGCAATGCTTAGACAATACAAATAGTATACATTTCAATTTTACACCAAAGCACTTACTGCAAACTAATGGAAACACCTTAGGTTAACTTCCCACATGATTCTGAGATGTCTGAAAGCTGTTTCATAGCTGTGCACATAAAGACAAAAAAGTTGATTTCACAGTGAATAGAATGCTTTGACATAAAAGTAGTATACATTTCAATTTCACACCAAAGTACTTACTGCAAACCTAATGGAAACACCTTAGGTGAACTTCCCACATGATTATGAGTAGTTTGAAAGCTGTTTCATGGCTGTACACATCAACAGAAAAAAGTTGTTAGCTCAGTGCATGCAATGCTTAGACAATACAAATAGTATACATTTCAATTTCACTCCAAAGAACGTACTGCAAACCTAATGGAAACACTTTAATTTAAATTCCCACATGATTCTGAGATGTCTGAAAGTTGTTTCATACCTGTGCACATAAAGACAAAAAAGTTGATTTCACAGTGAATAGAATGCTTTGACATAAAAGTAGTATACATTTCAATTGTACTCAAAAGTCCTGACTGCAAACCTAATGCAAACAGATTTGGTTGACTTCCCAGATGAGTATGACTAGGTTTAAAGTTGTTTCATGCCTCTGTTCATCAAGACAAAAAAGTTAATTTCTCAGTACTACTATGCTCTGACTTTAAGGTAGTATACATCTCAATTTTACACCAAAGTACTTACTGCAAACTAATGGAAACACCTTAGGTTAACTTCCCACATGATTATGAGTAGTTTGAAAGTTGTTTCATGGCTGTACGCATCAACACAAAAAAGTTGTTATCACAGTGCATGCAATGCTTCGACAATACAAATAGTATGCATTTCAATTTTACACCAAAGTACTTACTGCAAACCTAATGGAAACACCATAGGTTAACTTCCCACATGATTCTGAGATGTCTGAAAGTTGTTTCATAGCTGTGCACATAAAGACAAAAAAGTTGATTTCACAGTGAATAGAATGCTTTGACATAAAAGTAGTATACATTTCAATTTTACACCAAAGCACTTACTGCAACCCTAATGGAAACACTTTAGTTTAACTTTCCACATGATTATGAGTAGTTTGAAAGTTGTTTCATGGCTGTACACATCAACACAAAAAAGTTGTTATCTCAGTGCATGCACTGCTTAAACAATACAAATAGTATACATTTCAATTTTACTCCAAAGCACTTACTGCAAACCTAATGGAAACACTTTAAGTTAACTTCCCACATGATTCTGAGATGTCTGAAAGTTGTTTCATACCTGTGCACATAAAGACAAAAAAGTTGATTTCACAGTGAGTAGAATGATTTGACATAAAAGTAGTATACATTTCAATTGTACTCAAAAGTCCTGACTGCAAACCTAATGCAAACAGATTTGGTTAACTTCCCAGATGAGTATGACTAGGTTTAAAGTTGTTTCATGCCTCTGTTCATCAAGACAAAAAAGTTAATTTCTCAGTACTACTATGCTCTGACTTTAAGGTAGTATACATCTCAATTTTACACCAAAGTACTTACTGCAAACTAATGGAAACACCTTAGGTTAACTTCCCACATGATTATGAGTAGTTTGAAAGTTGTTTCATGGCTGTACGCATCAACACAAAAAAGTTGTTATCTCAGTGCATGCAATGCTTCGACAATACAAATAGTATGCATTTCAATTTTACACCAAAGTACTTACTGCAAACCTAATGGAAACACCATAGGTTAACTTCCCACATGATTCTGAGATGTCTGAAAGTTGTTTCATAGCTGTGCACATAAAGACAAAAAAGTTGATTTCACAGTGAATAGAATGCTTTGACATAAAAGTAGTATACATTTCAATTTTACACCAAAGCACTTACTGCAAACCTAATGGAAACACTTTAGGTTAACTTTCCACATGATTATGAGTAGTTTGAAAGTTGTTTCATGGCTGTACACATCAACACAAAAAAGTTGTTATCTCAGTGCATGCACTGCTTAAACAATACAAATAGTATACATTTCAATTTTACTCCAAAGCACTTACTGCAAACCTAATGGAAACAACTTAGATTAACTTCCCATATGATTCTGAGATGTCTGAAAGTTGTTTCATACCTGTGCACATCAAGACAAAAAAGTTGTTTTCTCAGTGCATGCAATGCTTTTACAATACAAATAGCATACATTTCAATTTTACACCAAAGCACTTACTGCAAACCTAATGGAAACACCTTATGTCAACTTTCCACATGATTATGAGTAGTTTGAAAGTTGTTTCATGGCTGTACACATCAACAGAAAAAAGTTGTTATCTCAGTGCATGCAATGCTTAGACAATACAAATAGTATACATTTCAATTTTACACCAAAGCACTTACTGCAAACCTAATGGAAACAACTTAGGTTAACTTCCCACATGATTCTGAGATGTCTGAAAGTTGTTTCATACCTGTGCACATCAAGACAAAAAAGTTGATTTCTCAGTGCATGCAATGCTTTTACAATACAAACAGTACACATTTCAATTTTACACCACAGCACTTACTGCAAACCGAATGGAAACACCTTAGGTTAACTTTCCACATGATTATGAGTAGTTTGAAAGTTGTTTCATGGCTGTACACATCAACAGAAAAAAGTTGTTATCTCAGAGCATGCAATGCTTAGACAATACAAATAGTATACATTTCAATTTTACTCCAAAGCACTTACTGCAAACCTAATGGAAACACTTTAAGTTAACTTCCCACATGATTCTGAGATGTCTGAAAGTTGTTTCATACCTGTGCACATAAAGACAAAAAAGTTGATTTCACAGTGAGTAGAATGATTTGACATAAAAGTAGTATACATTTCAATTCTACTCAAAAGTCCTGACTGCAAACCTAATGCAAACAGATTTGGTTAACTTCCCAGATGAGTATGACTAGGTTTAAAGTTGTTTCATGCCTCAGTTCATCAAGACAAAAAAGTTAATTTCTCAGTACTACTATGCTCTGACTTTAAGGTAGTATACATCTCAATTTTACACCAAAGTACTTACTGCAAACTAATGGAAACACCTTAGGTTAACTTCCCACATGATTATGAGTAGTTTGAAAGTTGATTCATGGCTGTACACATCAACACAAAAAAGTTGTTATCTCAGTGCATGTAATGCTTAGACAATACAAATAGTATACATTTCAATTTTACACCAAAGCACTTACTGCAAACCTAATGGAAACACCTTAGGTCAACTTTCCACATGATTATGAGTAGTTTGAAAGTTGTTTCATGGCTGTACACATCAGCAGAAAAAAGTTGTTATCTCAGAGCATGCAATGCTTAGACAATACAAATAGTATACATTTCAATTTTACTCCAAAGCACTTACTGCAAACCTAATGGAAACACCTTAGGTTAACTTCCCACATGATTATGAGTAGTTTGAAAGTTGTTTCATGGCTGTACGCATCAACACAAAAAAGTTGTTATCTCAGTGCATGCAATGCTTCGACAATACAAATAGTATGCATTTCAATTTTGCACCAAAGTACTTGCTGCAAACCTAATGGAAACACCATAGGTTAACTTCCCACATGATTCTGAGATGTCTGAAAGTTGTTTCATAGCTGTGCACATAAAGACAAAAAAGTTGATTTCACAGTGAATAGAATGCTTTGACATAAAAGTAGTATACATTTCAATTTTACACCAAAGCACTTACTGCAAACCTAATGGAAACACCTTAGGTCAACTTTCCACATGATTATGAGTAGTTTGAAAGTTGTTTCATGGCTGTACACATCAACACAAAAAAGTTGTTATCTCAGTGCATGCAATGCTTAGACAATACAAATAGTATACATTTCAATTTTACACCAAAGCACTTACTGCAAACCTAATGGAAACAACTTAGGTTAACTTCCCACATGATTCTGAGATGTCTGAAAGTTGTTTCATAGCTGTGCACATAAAGACAGAAAAGTTGATTTCCCAGTGAATAGAAAGCTTTAACATAAAAGTAGTATACATTTCAATTTTACTCCAAAGCACTTACTGCAAACCTAAAGGAAACACCATAGGTTAACTTCCCACATGATTCTGAGATGTCTGAAAGTTGTTTCATAGCTGTGCACATAAAGACAAAAAAGTTGATTTCACAGTGAATAGAATGCTTTGACATAAAAGTAGTATACATTTCAATTTACACCAAAGCACTTACTGCAAACCTAATGGAAACACTTTAGTTTAACTTTCCACATGATTATGAGTAGTTTGAAAGTTGTTTCATGGCTGTACACATCAACACAAAAAAGTTGTTATCTCAGTGCATGCACTGCTTAAACAATACAAATAGTATACATTTCAATTTTACTCCAAAGCACTTACTGCAAACCTAATGGAAACACTTTAAGTTAACTTCCCACATGATTCTGAGATGTCTGAAAGTTGTTTCATACCTGTGCACATCAAGACAAAAAAGTTGATTTCACAGTGAGTAGAATGATTTGACATAAAAGTAGTATACATTTCAATTGTACTCAAAAGTCCTGACTGCAAACCTAATGCAAACAGATTTGGTTAACTTCCCAGATGAGTATGACTAGGTTTAAAGTTGTTTCATGGCTGTACACATCAACAGAAAAAAGTTGTTATCTCAGTGCATGCAATGCTTAGACAATACAAATAGTATGCATTTCAATTTTACACCAAAGTACTTACTGCAAACCTAATGGAAACACCATAGGTTAACTTCCCACATGATTCTGAGATGTCTGAAAGTTGTTTCATAGCTGTGCACATAAAGACAAAAAAGTTGATTTCACAGTGAATAGAATGCTTTGACATAAAAGTAGTATACATTTCAATTTTACACCAAAGCACTTACTGCAAACCTAATGGAAACACTTTAGGTTAACTTTCCACATGATTATGAGTAGTTTGAAAGTTGTTTCATGGCTGTACACATCAACACAAAAAAGTTGTTATCTCAGTGCATGCACTGCTTAAACAATACAAATAGTATACATTTCAATTTTACTCCAAAGCACTTACTGCAAACCTAATGGAAACACTTTAAGTTAACCTCCCACATGATTCTGAGATGTCTGAAAGTTGTTTCATACCTGTGCAGATAAAGACAAAAAAGTTGATTTCACAGTGAGTAGAATGATTTGACATAAAAGTAGTATACATTTCAATTGTACTCAAAAGTCCTGACTGCAAACCTAATGCAAACAGATTTGGTTAACTTCCCAGATGAGTATGACTAGGGTTAAAGTTGTTTCATGCCTCAGTTCATCAAGACAAAAAAGTTAATTTCTCAGTACTACTATGCTCTGACTTTAAGGTAGTATACATCTCAATTTTACACCAAAGTACTTACTGCAAACTAATGGAAACACCTTAGGTTAACTTCCCACATGATTATGAGTAGTTTGAAAGTTGATTCATGGCTGTACACATCAACACAAAAAAGTTGTTATCTCAGTGCATGTAATGCTTAGACAATACAAATAGTATACATTTCAATTTTACACCAAAGTACTTACTGCAAACCTAATGGAAACAACTTAGATTAACTTCCCATATGATTCTGAGATGTCTGAAAGTTGTTTCATACCTGTGCACATCAAGACAAAAAAGTTGTTTTCTCAGTGCATGCAATGCTTTTACAATACAAATAGCATACATTTCAATTTTACACCAAAGGACTTACTGCAAACCTAATGGAAACACCTTATGTCAACTTTCCACATGATTATGAGTAGTTTGAAAGTTGTTTCATGGCTGTACACATCAACAGAAAAAAGTTGTTATCTCAGTGCATGCAATGCTTAGACAATACAAATAGTATACATTTCAATTTTACACCAAAGCACTTACTGCAAACCTAATGGAAACAACTTAGGTTAACTTCCCACATGATTCTGAGATGTCTGAAAGTTGTTTCATACCTGTGCACATCAAGACAAAAAAGTTGATTTCTCAGTGCATGCAATGCTTTTACAATACAAACAGTACACATTTCAATTTTACACCACAGCACTTACTGCAAACCTAATGGAAACACCTTAGGTTAACTTTCCACATGATTATGAGTAGTTTGAAAGTTGTTTCATGGCTGTACACATCAACAGAAAAAAGTTGTTATCTCAGAGCATGCAATGCTTAGACAATACAAATAGTATACATTTCAATTTTACTCCAAAGCACTTACTGCAAACCTAATGGAAACACTTTAAGTTAACTTCCCACATGATTCTGAGATGTCTGAAAGTTGTTTCATACCTGTGCACATAAAGACAAAAAAGTTGATTTCACAGTGAGTAGAATGATTTGACATAAAAGTAGTATACATTTCAATTCTACTCAAAAGTCCTGACTGCAAACCTAATGCAAACAGATTTGGTTAACTTCCCAGATGAGTATGACTAGGTTTAAAGTTGTTTCATGCCTCAGTTCATCAAGACAAAAAAGTTAATTTCTCAGTACTACTATGCTCTGACTTTAAGGTAGTATACATCTCAATTTTACACCAAAGTACTTACTGCAAACTAATGGAAACACCTTAGGTTAACTTCCCACATGATTATGAGTAGTTTGAAAGTTGATTCATGGCTGTACACATCAACACAAAAAAGTTGTTATCTCAGTGCATGTAATGCTTAGACAATACAAATAGTATACATTTCAATTTTACACCAAAGCACTTACTGCAAACCTAATGGAAACACCTTAGGTCAACTTCCCACATGATTATGAGTAGTTTGAAAGTTGTTTCATGGCTGTACGCATCAACACAAAAAAGTTGTTATCTCAGTGCATGCAATGCTTCGACAATACAAATAGTATGCATTTCAATTTTGCACCAAAGTACTTGCTGCAAACCTAATGGAAACACCATAGGTTAACTTCCCACATGATTCTGAGATGTCTGAAAGTTGTTTCATAGCTGTGCACATAAAGACAAAAAAGTTGATTTCACAGTGAATAGAATGCTTTGACATAAAAGTAGTATACATTTCAATTTTACACCAAAGCACTTACTGCAAACCTAATGGAAACACCTTAGGTCAACTTTCCACATGATTATGAGTAGTTTGAAAGTTGTTTCATGGCTGTACACATCAACACAAAAAAGTTGTTATCTCAGTGCATGCAATGCTTAGACAATACAAATAGTATACATTTCAATTTTACACCAAAGCACTTACTGCAAACCTAATGGAAACAACTTAGGTTAACTTCCCACATGATTCTGAGATGTCTGAAAGTTGTTTCATAGCTGTGCACATAAAGACAGAAAAGTTGATTTCCCAGTGAATAGAAAGCTTTAACATAAAAGTAGTATACATTTCAATTTTACTCCAAAGCACTTACTGCAAACCTAAAGGAAACACCATAGGTTAACTTCCCACATGATTCTGAGATGTCTGAAAGTTGTTTCATAGCTGTGCACATAAAGACAAAAAGGTTGATTTCACAGTGAATAGAATGCTTTGACATAAAAGTAGTATACATTTCAATTTTACACCAAAGCACTTACTGCAAACCTAATGGAAACACTTTAGTTTAACTTTCCACATGATTATGAGTAGTTTGAAAGTTGTTTCATGGCTGTACACATCAACACAAAAAAGTTGTTATCTCAGTGCATGCACTGCTTAAACAATACAAATAGTATACATTTCAACTTTACTCCAAAGCACTTACTGCAAACCTAATGGAAACACTTTAAGTTAACTTCCCATATGATTCTGAGATGTCTGAAAGTTGTTTCATACCTGTGCACATAAAGACAAAAAAGTTGATTTCACAGTGAGTAGAATGATTTGACATAAAAGTAGTATACATTTCAATTGTACTCAAAAGTCCTGACTGCAAACCTAATGCAAACAGATTTGGTTAACTTCCCAGATGAGTATGACTAGGTTTAAAGTTGTTTCATGGCTGTACACATCAACAGAAAAAAGTTGTTATCTCAGTGCATGCAATGCTTAGACAATACAAATAGTATACATTTCAATTTTACACCAAAGTACTTACTGCAAACCTAATGGAAACAACTTACATTAACTTCCCATATGATTCTGAGATGTCTGAAAGTTGTTTCATACCTGTGCACATCAAGACAAAAAAGTTGTTTTCTCAGTGCATGCAATGCTTTTACAATACAAATAGTATACATTTCGGGTTTACACCAAAGCACTTACTGCGAACCTAATGGAAACACCTTAGGTGAACTTTCCACATGATTATGAGTAGTTTGAAAGTTGTTTCATGGCTGTACACATCAACAGAAAAAAGTTGTTATCTCAGTGCATGCAATGCTTAGACAATACAAATAGTATACATTTCAATTTTACACCAAAGCACTTACTGCAAACCTAATGGAAACAACTTAGGTTAACTTCCCACATGATTCTGAGATGTCTGAAAGCTGTTTCATAGCTGTGCACATAAAGACAAAAAAGTTGATTTCACAGTGAATAGAATGCTTTGACATAAAAGTAGTATACATTTCAATTTCACACCAAAGTACTTACTGCAAACCTAATGGAAACACCTTAGGTGAACTTCCCACATGATTATGAGTAGTTTGAAAGCTGTTTCATGGCTGTACACATCAACAGAAAAAAGTTGTTAGCTCAGTGCCTGCAATGCTTAGACAATACAAATAGTATACATTTCAATTTTACTCCAAAGCACTTACTGCAAACCTAATGGAAACACTTTAATTTAACTTCCCACATGATTCTGAGATGTCTGAAAGTTGTTTCATACCTGTGCACATAAAGACAAAAAAGTTGATTTCACAGTGAATAGAATGCTTTGACATACAAGTAGTATACAATTCAATTTTACACCAAAGCACTTACTGCAAACCTAATGGAAACACTTTAGGTTAACTTTCCACATGATTATGAGTAGTTTGAAAGTTGTTTCATGGCTGTACACATCAACACAAAAAAGTTGTTATCTCAGTGCATGCAGTGCTTAAACAATACAAGTAGTATACATTTCAATTTCACTCCAAAGAACTTACTGCAAACTAATGGAAATACCTTAGGTTAACTTCCCACATGATTATGAGTAGTTTGAAAGTTGATTAATGGCTGTACACATCAACACAAAAAAGTTGTTATCTCAGTGCATGCAATGCTTAGACAATACAAATAGTATACATTTCAATTTTACACCAAAGCACTTACTGCAAACCTAATGGAAACAACTTAGGTTAACTTCCCACATGATTCTGAGATGTCTGAAAGTTGTTTCATACCTGTGCACATCAAGACAAAAAAGTTGATTTCTCAGTGCATGCAATGCTTTTACAATACAAACAGTACACATTTCAATTTTACACCACAGCACTTACTGCAAACCTAATGGAAACACCTTAGGTTAACTTTCCACATGATTATGAGTAGTTTGAAAGTTGTTTCATGGCTGTACACATCAACAGAAAAAAGTTGTTATCTCAGAGCATGCAATGCTTAGACAATACAAATAGTATACATTTCAATTTTACTCCAAAGCACTTACTGCAAACCTAATGGAAACACTTTAAGTTAACTTCCCACATGATTCTGAGATGTCTGAAAGTTGTTTCATACCTGTGCACATAAAGACAAAAAAGTTGATTTCACAGTGAGTAGAATGATTTGACATAAAAGTAGTATACATTTCAATTCTACTCAAAAGTCCTGACTGCAAACCTAATGCAAACAGATTTGGTTAACTTCCCAGATGAGTATGACTAGGTTTAAAGTTGTTTCATGCCTCAGTTCATCAAGACAAAAAAGTTAATTTCTCAGTACTACTATGCTCTGACTTTAAGGTAGTATACATCTCAATTTTACACCAAAGTACTTACTGCAAACTAATGGAAACACCTTAGGTTAACTTCCCACATGATTATGAGTAGTTTGAAAGTTGATTCATGGCTGTACACATCAACACAAAAAAGTTGTTATCTCAGTGCATGTAATGCTTAGACAATACAAATAGTATACATTTCAATTTTACACCAAAGCACTTACTGCAAACCTAATGGAAACACCTTAGGTCAACTTTCGACATGATTATGAGTAGTTTGAAAGTTGTTTCATGGCTGTACACATCAGCAGAAAAAAGTTGTTATCTCAGAGCATGCAATGCTTAGACAATACAAATAGTATACATTTCAATTTTACTCCAAAGCACTTACTGCAAACCTAATGGAAACACCTTAGGTTAACTTCCCACATGATTATGAGTAGTTTGAAAGTTGTTTCATGGCTGTACGCATCAACACAAAAAAGTTGTTATCTCAGTGCATGCAATGCTTCGACAATACAAATAGTATGCATTTCAATTTTGCACCAAAGTACTTGCTGCAAACCTAATGGAAACACCATAGGTTAACTTCCCACATGATTCTGAGATGTCTGAAAGTTGTTTCATAGCTGTGCACATAAAGACAAAAAAGTTGATTTCACAGTGAATAGAATGCTTTGACATAAAAGTAGTATACATTTCAATTTTACACCAAAGCACTTACTGCAAACCTAATGGAAACACCTTAGGTCAACTTTCCACATGATTATGAGTAGTTTGAAAGTTGTTTCATGGCTGTACACATCAACACAAAAAAGTTGTTATCTCAGTGCATGCAATGCTTAGACAATACAAATAGTATACATTTCAATTTTACACCAAAGCACTTACTGCAAACCTAATGGAAACAACTTAGGTTAACTTCCCACATGATTCTGAGATGTCTGAAAGTTGTTTCATAGCTGTGCACATAAAGACAGAAAAGTTGATTTCCCAGTGAATAGAAAGCTTTAACATAAAAGTAGTATACATTTCAATTTTACTCCAAAGCACTTACTGCAAACCTAAAGGAAACACCATAGGTTAACTTCCCACATGATTCTGAGATGTCTGAAAGTTGTTTCATAGCTGTGCACATAAAGACAAAAAAGTTGATTTCACAGTGAATAGAATGCTTTGACATAAAAGTAGTATACATTTCAATTTTACACCAAAGCACTTACTGCAAACCTAATGGAAACACTTTAGTTTAACTTTCCACATGATTATGAGTAGTTTGAAAGTTGTTTCATGGCTGTACACATCAACACAAAAAAGTTGTTATCTCAGTGCATGCACTGCTTAAACAATACAAATAGTATACATTTCAACTTTACTCCAAAGCACTTACTGCAAACCTAATGGAAACACTTTAAGTTAACTTCCCACATGATTCTGAGATGTCTGAAAGTTGTTTCATACCTGTGCACATAAAGACAAAAAAGTTGATTTCACAGTGAGTAGAATGATTTGACATAAAAGTAGTATACATTTCAATTGTACTCAAAAGTCCTGACTGCAAACCTAATGCAAACAGATTTGGTTAACTTCCCAGATGAGTATGACTAGGTTTAAAGTTGTTTCATGGCTGTACACATCAACAGAAAAAAGTTGTTATCTCAGTGCATGCAATGCTTAGACAATACAAATAGTATACATTTCAATTTTACACCAAAGTACTTACTGCAAACCTAATGGAAACAACTTACATTAACTTCCCATATGATTCTGAGATGTCTGAAAGTTGTTTCATACCTGTGCACATCAAGACAAAAAAGTTGTTTTCTCAGTGCATGCAATGCTTTTACAATACAAATAGTATACATTTCGGGTTTACACCAAAGCACTTACTGCGAACCTAATGGAAACACCTTAGGTCAACTTTCCACATGATTATGAGTAGTTTGAAAGTTGTTTCATGGCTGTACACATCAACAGAAAAAAGTTGTTATCTCAGTGCATGCAATGCTTAGACAATACAAATAGTATACATTTCAATTTTACACCAAAGCACTTACTGCAAACCTAATGGAAACAACTTAGGTTAACTTCCCACATGATTCTGAGATGTCTGAAAGCTGTTTCATAGCTGTGCACATAAAGACAAAAAAGTTGATTTCACAGTGAATAGAATGCTTTGACATAAAAGTAGTATACATTTCAATTTCACACCAAAGTACTTACTGCAAACCTAATAGAAACACCTTAGGTGAACTTCCCACATGATTATGAGTAGTTTGAAAGCTGTTTCATGGCTGTACACATCAACAGAAAAAAGTTGTTAGCTCAGTGCCTGCAATGCTTAGACAATACAAATAGTATACATTTCAATTTTACTCCAAAGCACTTACTGCAAACCTAATGGAAACACTTTAATTTAACTTCCCACATGATTCTGAGATGTCTGAAAGTTGTTTCATACCTGTGCACATAAAGACAAAAAAGTTGATTTCACAGTGAATAGAATGCTTTGACATACAAGTAGTATACAATTCAATTTTACACCAAAGCACTTACTGCAAACCTAATGGAAACACTTTAGGTTAACTTTCCACATGATTATGAGTAGTTTGAAAGTTGTTTCATGGCTGTACACATCAACACAAAAAAGTTGTTATCTCAGTGCATGCAGTGCTTAAACAATACAAGTAGTATACATTTCAATTTCACTCCAAAGAACTTACTGCAAACTAATGGAAACACCTTAGGTTAACTTCCCACATGATTATGAGTAGTTTGAAAGTTGATTAATGGCTGTACACATCAACACAAAAAAGTTGTTATCTCAGTGCATGGAATGCTTAGACAATACAAATAGTATACATTTCAATTTTACACCAAAGTACTTACTGCAAACCTAATGGAAACAACTTAGATTAACTTCCCATATGATTCTGAGATGTCTGAAAGTTGTTTCATACCTGTGCACATAAAGACAAAAAAGTTGTTTTCTCAGTGCATGCAATGCTTTTACAATACAAATAGTATACATTTCAATTTTACACCAAAGCACTTACTGCAAACCTAATGGAAACACCTTAGGTCAACTTTCCACATGATTATGAGTAGTTTGAAAGTTGTTTCATGGCTGTACACATCAACACAAAAAAGTTGTTATCTCAGTGCATGCAATGCTTAGACAATACAAATAGTATACATTTCAATTTCACTCCAAAGAACGTACTGCAAACCTAATGGAAACACTTTAATTTAACTTCCCACATGATTCTGAGATGTCTGAAAGTTGTTTCATACCTGTGCACATAAAGACAAAAAAGTTGATTTCACAGTGAATAGAATGCTTTGACATAAAAGTAGTATACATTTCAATTGTACTCAAAAGTCCTGACTGCAAACCTAATGCAAACAGATTTGGTTGACTTCCCAGATGAGTATGACTAGGTTTAAAGTTGTTTCATGCCTCAGTTCATCAAGACAAAAAAGTTAATTTCTCAGTACTACTATGCTCTGACTTTAAGGTAGTATACATCTCAATTTTACACCAAAGTACTTACTGCAAACTAATGGAAACAACTTAGATTAACTTCCCATATGATTCTGAGATGTCTGAAAGTTGTTTCATACCTGTGCACATCAAGACAAAAAAGTTGTTTTCTCAGTGCAGGCAATGCTTTTACAATACAAATAGTATACATTTCAATTTTACACCAAAGCACTTACTGCAAACCTAATGGAAACACCTTATGTCAACTTTCCACATGATTATGAGTAGTTTGAAAGTTGTTTCATGGCTGTACACATCAACACAAAAAAGTTGTTATCTCAGTGCATGCAATACTTAGACAATACAAATAGTATACATTTCAATTTTACACCAAAGCACTTACTGCAAACCTAATGGAAACAACTTAGGTTAACTTCCCACATGATTCTGAGATGTCTGAAAGTTGTTTCATACCTGTGCACATCAAGACAAAAAAGTTGATTTCTCAGTGCATGCAATGCTTTTACAATACAAACAGTACACATTTCAATTTTACACCACAGCACTTACTGCAAACCTAATGGAAACACCTTAGGTTAACTTTCCACATGATTATGAGTAGTTTGAAAGTTGTTTCATGGCTGTACACATCAACAGAAAAAAGTTGTTATCTCAGAGCATGCAATGCTTAGACAATACAAATAGTATACATTTCAATTTTACTCCAAAGCACTTACTGCAAACCTAATGGAAACACTTTAAGTTAACTTCCCACATGATTCTGAGATGTCTGAAAGTTGTTTCATACCTGTGCACATAAAGACAAAAAAGTTGATTTCACAGTGAGTAGAATGATTTGACATAAAAGTAGTATACATTTCAATTCTACTCAAAAGTCCTGACTGCAAACCTAATGCAAACAGATTTGGTTAACTTCCCAGATGAGTATGACTAGGTTTAAAGTTGTTTCATGCCTCAGTTCATCAAGACAAAAAAGTTAATTTCTCAGTACTACTATGCTCTGACTTTAAGGTAGTATACATCTCAATTTTACACCAAAGTACTTACTGCAAACTAATGGAAACACCTTAGGTTAACTTCCCACATGATTATGAGTAGTTTGAAAGTTGATTCATGGCTGTACACATCAACACAAAAAAGTTGTTATCTCAGTGCATGTAATGCTTAGACAATACAAATAGTATACATTTCAATTTTACACCAAAGCACTTACTGCAAACCTAATGGAAACACCTTAGGTCAACTTTCGACATGATTATGAGTAGTTTGAAAGTTGTTTCATGGCTGTACACATCAGCAGAAAAAAGTTGTTATCTCAGAGCATGCAATGCTTAGACAATACAAATAGTATACATTTCAATTTTACTCCAAAGCACTTACTGCAAACCTAATGGAAACACCTTAGGTTAACTTCCCACATGATTATGAGTAGTTTGAAAGTTGTTTCATGGCTGTACGCATCAACACAAAAAAGTTGTTATCTCAGTGCATGCAATGCTTCGACAATACAAATAGTATGCATTTCAATTTTGCACCAAAGTACTTGCTGCAAACCTAATGGAAACACCATAGGTTAACTTCCCACATGATTCTGAGATGTCTGAAAGTTGTTTCATAGCTGTGCACATAAAGACAAAAAAGTTGATTTCACAGTGAATAGAATGCTTTGACATAAAAGTAGTATACATTTCAATTTTACACCAAAGCACTTACTGCAAACCTAATGGAAACACCTTAGGTCAACTTTCCACATGATTATGAGTAGTTTGAAAGTTGTTTCATGGCTGTACACATCAACACAAAAAAGTTGTTATCTCAGTGCATGCAATGCTTAGACAATACAAATAGTATACATTTCAATTTTACACCAAAGCACTTACTGCAAACCTAATGGAAACAACTTAGGTTAACTTCCCACATGATTCTGAGATGTCTGAAAGTTGTTTCATAGCTGTGCACATAAAGACAGAAAAGTTGATTTCCCAGTGAATAGAAAGCTTTAACATAAAAGTAGTATACATTTCAATTTTACTCCAAAGCACTTACTGCAAACCTAAAGGAAACACCATAGGTTAACTTCCCACATGATTCTGAGATGTCTGAAAGTTGTTTCATAGCTGTGCACATAAAGACAAAAAAGTTGATTTCACAGTGAATAGAATGCTTTGACATAAAAGTAGTATACATTTCAATTTTACACCAAAGCACTTACTGCAAACCTAATGGAAACACTTTAGTTTAACTTTCCACATGATTATGAGTAGTTTGAAAGTTGTTTCATGGCTGTACACATCAACACAAAAAAGTTGTTATCTCAGTGCATGCACTGCTTAAACAATACAAATAGTATACATTTCAACTTTACTCCAAAGCACTTACTGCAAACCTAATGGAAACACTTTAAGTTAACTTCCCACATGATTCTGAGATGTCTGAAAGTTGTTTCATACCTGTGCACATAAAGACAAAAAAGTTGATTTCACAGTGAGTAGAATGATTTGACATAAAAGTAGTATACATTTCAATTGTACTCAAAAGTCCTGACTGCAAACCTAATGCAAACAGATTTGGTTAACTTCCCAGATGAGTATGACTAGGTTTAAAGTTGTTTCATGGCTGTACACATCAACAGAAAAAAGTTGTTATCTCAGTGCATGCAATGCTTAGACAATACAAATAGTATACATTTCAATTTTACACCAAAGTACTTACTGCAAACCTAATGGAAACAACTTACATTAACTTCCCATATGATTCTGAGATGTCTGAAAGTTGTTTCATACCTGTGCACATCAAGACAAAAAAGTTGTTTTCTCAGTGCATGCAATGCTTTTACAATACAAATAGTATACATTTCGGGTTTACACCAAAGCACTTACTGCGAACCTAATGGAAACACCTTAGGTCAACTTTCCACATGATTATGAGTAGTTTGAAAGTTGTTTCATGGCTGTACACATCAACAGAAAAAAGTTGTTATCTCAGTGCATGCAATGCTTAGACAATACAAATAGTATACATTTCAATTTTACACCAAAGCACTTACTGCAAACCTAATGGAAACAACTTAGGTTAACTTCCCACATGATTCTGAGATGTCTGAAAGCTGTTTCATAGCTGTGCACATAAAGACAAAAAAGTTGATTTCACAGTGAATAGAATGCTTTGACATAAAAGTAGTATACATTTCAATTTCACACCAAAGTACTTACTGCAAACCTAATGGAAACACCTTAGGTGAACTTCCCACATGATTATGAGTAGTTTGAAAGCTGTTTCATGGCTGTACACATCAACAGAAAAAAGTTGTTAGCTCAGTGCCTGCAATGCTTAGACAATACAAATAGTATACATTTCAATTTTACTCCAAAGCACTTACTGCAAACCTAATGGAAACACTTTAATTTAACTTCCCACATGATTCTGAGATGTCTGAAAGTTGTTTCATACCTGTGCACATAAAGACAAAAAAGTTGATTTCACAGTGAATAGAATGCTTTGACATACAAGTAGTATACAATTCAATTTTACACCAAAGCACTTACTGCAAACCTAATGGAAACACTTTAGGTTAACTTTCCACATGATTATGAGTAGTTTGAAAGTTGTTTCATGGCTGTACACATCAACACAAAAAAGTTGTTATCTCAGTGCATGCAGTGCTTAAACAATACAAGTAGTATACATTTCAATTTCACTCCAAAGAACTTACTGCAAACTAATGGAAACACCTTAGGTTAACTTCCCACATGATTATGAGTAGTTTGAAAGTTGATTAATGGCTGTACACATCAACACAAAAAAGTTGTTATCTCAGTGCATGGAATGCTTAGACAATACAAATAGTATACATTTCAATTTTACACCAAAGTACTTACTGCAAACCTAATGGAAACAACTTAGATTAACTTCCCATATGATTCTGAGATGTCTGAAAGTTGTTTCATACCTGTGCACATAAAGACAAAAAAGTTGTTTTCTCAGTGCATGCAATGCTTTTACAATACAAATAGTATACATTTCAATTTTACACCAAAGCACTTACTGCAAACCTAATGGAAACACCTTAGGTCAACTTTCCACATGATTATGAGTAGTTTGAAAGTTGTTTCATGGCTGTACACATCAACACAAAAAAGTTGTTATCTCAGTGCATGCAATGCTTAGACAATACAAATAGTATACATTTCAATTTCACTCCAAAGAACGTACTGCAAACCTAATGGAAACACTTTAATTTAACTTCCCACATGATTCTGAGATGTCTGAAAGTTGTTTCATACCTGTGCACATAAAGACAAAAAAGTTGATTTCACAGTGAATAGAATGCTTTGACATAAAAGTAGTATACATTTCAATTGTACTCAAAAGTCCTGACTGCAAACCTAATGCAAACAGATTTGGTTGACTTCCCAGATGAGTATGACTAGGTTTAAAGTTGTTTCATGCCTCAGTTCATCAAGACAAAAAAGTTAATTTCTCAGTACTACTATGCTCTGACTTTAAGGTAGTATACATCTCAATTTTACACCAAAGTACTTACTGCAAACTAATGGAAACAACTTAGATTAACTTCCCATATGATTCTGAGATGTCTGAAAGTTGTTTCATACCTGTGCACATCAAGACAAAAAAGTTGTTTTCTCAGTGCAGGCAATGCTTTTACAATACAAATAGTATACATTTCAATTTTACACCAAAGCACTTACTGCAAACCTAATGGAAACACCTTATGTCAACTTTCCACATGATTATGAGTAGTTTGAAAGTTGTTTCATGGCTGTACACATCAACACAAAAAAGTTGTTATCTCAGTGCATGCAATACTTAGACAATACAAATAGTATACATTTCAATTTTACACCAAAGCACTTACTGCAAACCTAATGGAAACAACTTAGGTTAACTTCCCACATGATTCTGAGATGTCTGAAAGTTGTTTCATACCTGTGCACATCAAGACAAAAAAGTTGATTTCTCAGTGCATGCAATGCTTTTACAATACAAACAGTACACATTTCAATTTTACACCACAGCACTTACTGCAAACCTAATGGAAACACCTTAGGTTAACTTTCCACATGATTATGAGTAGTTTGAAAGTTGTTTCATGGCTGTACACATCAACAGAAAAAAGTTGTTATCTCAGAGCATGCAATGCTTAGACAATACAAATAGTATACATTTCAATTTTACTCCAAAGCACTTACTGCAAACCTAATGGAAACACTTTAAGTTAACTTCCCACATGATTCTGAGATGTCTGAAAGTTGTTTCATACCTGTGCACATAAAGACAAAAAAGTTGATTTCACAGTGAGTAGAATGATTTGACATAAAAGTAGTATACATTTCAATTCTACTCAAAAGTCCTGACTGCAAACCTAATGCAAACAGATTTGGTTAACTTCCCAGATGAGTATGACTAGGTTTAAAGTTGTTTCATGCCTCAGTTCATCAAGACAAAAAAGTTAATTTCTCAGTACTACTATGCTCTGACTTTAAGGTAGTATACATCTCAATTTTACACCAAAGTACTTACTGCAAACTAATGGAAACACCTTAGGTTAACTTCCCACATGATTATGAGTAGTTTGAAAGTTGATTCATGGCTGTACACATCAACACAAAAAAGTTGTTATCTCAGTGCATGTAATGCTTAGACAATACAAATAGTATACATTTCAATTTTACACCAAAGCACTTACTGCAAACCTAATGGAAACACCTTAGGTCAACTTTCGACATGATTATGAGTAGTTTGAAAGTTGTTTCATGGCTGTACACATCAGCAGAAAAAAGTTGTTATCTCAGAGCATGCAATGCTTAGACAATACAAATAGTATACATTTCAATTTTACTCCAAAGCACTTACTGCAAACCTAATGGAAACACCTTAGGTTAACTTCCCACATGATTATGAGTAGTTTGAAAGTTGTTTCATGGCTGTACGCATCAACACAAAAAAGTTGTTATCTCAGTGCATGCAATGCTTCGACAATACAAATAGTATGCATTTCAATTTTGCACCAAAGTACTTGCTGCAAACCTAATGGAAACACCATAGGTTAACTTCCCACATGATTCTGAGATGTCTGAAAGTTGTTTCATAGCTGTGCACATAAAGACAAAAAAGTTGATTTCACAGTGAATAGAATGCTTTGACATAAAAGTAGTATACATTTCAATTTTACACCAAAGCACTTACTGCAAACCTAATGGAAACACCTTAGGTCAACTTTCCACATGATTATGAGTAGTTTGAAAGTTGTTTCATGGCTGTACACATCAACACAAAAAAGTTGTTATCTCAGTGCATGCAATGCTTAGACAATACAAATAGTATACATTTCAATTTTACACCAAAGCACTTACTGCAAACCTAATGGAAACAACTTAGATAAACTTCCCACATGATTCTGAGATGTCTGAAAGTTGTTTCATAGCTGTGCACATAAAGACAGAAAAGTTGATTTCCCAGTGAATAGAAAGCTTTAACATAAAAGTAGTATACATTTCAATTTTACTCCAAAGCACTTACTGCAAACCTAAAGGAAACACCATAGGTTAACTTCCCACATGATTCTGAGATGTCTGAAAGTTGTTTCATAGCTGTGCACATAAAGACAAAAAAGTTGATTTCACAGTGAATAGAATGCTTTGACATAAAAGTAGTATACATTTCAATTTTACACCAAAGCACTTACTGCAAACCTAATGGAAACACTTTAGTTTAACTTTCCACATGATTATGAGTAGTTTGAAAGTTGTTTCATGGCTGTACACATCAACACAAAAAAGTTGTTATCTCAGTGCATGCACTGCTTAAACAATACAAATAGTATACATTTCAACTTTACTCCAAAGCACTTACTGCAAACCTAATGGAAACACTTTAAGTTAACTTCCCACATGATTCTGAGATGTCTGAAAGTTGTTTCATACCTGTGCACATAAAGACAAAAAAGTTGATTTCACAGTGAGTAGAATGATTTGACATAAAAGTAGTATACATTTCAATTGTACTCAAAAGTCCTGACTGCAAACCTAATGCAAACAGATTTGGTTAACTTCCCAGATGAGTATGACTAGGTTTAAAGTTGTTTCATGGCTGTACACATCAACAGAAAAAAGTTGTTATCTCAGTGCATGCAATGCTTAGACAATACAAATAGTATACATTTCAATTTTACACCAAAGTACTTACTGCAAACCCTATGGAAACAACTTACATTAACTTCCCATATGATTCTGAGATGTCTGAAAGTTGTTTCATACCTGTGCACATCAAGACAAAAAAGTTGTTTTCTCAGTGCATGCAATGCTTTTACAATACAAATAGTATACATTTCGGGTTTACACCAAAGCACTTACTGCGAACCTAATGGAAACACCTTAGGTCAACTTTCCACATGATTATGAGTAGTTTGAAAGTTGTTTCATGGCTGTACACATCAACAGAAAAAAGTTGTTATCTCAGTGCATGCAATGCTTAGACAATACAAATAGTATACATTTCAATTTTACACCAAAGCACTTACTGCAAACCTAATGGAAACAACTTAGGTTAACTTCCCACATGATTCTGAGATGTCTGAAAGCTGTTTCATAGCTGTGCACATAAAGACAAAAAAGTTGATTTCACAGTGAATAGAATGCTTTGACATAAAAGTAGTATACATTTCAATTTCACACCAAAGTACTTACTGCAAACCTAATGGAAACACCTTAGGTGAACTTCCCACATGATTATGAGTAGTTTGAAAGCTGTTTCATGGCTGTACACATCAACAGAAAAAAGTTGTTAGCTCAGTGCCTGCAATGCTTAGACAATACAAATAGTATACATTTCAATTTTACTCCAAAGCACTTACTGCAAACCTAATGGAAACACTTTAATTTAACTTCCCACATGATTCTGAGATGTCTGAAAGTTGTTTCATACCTGTGCACATAAAGACAAAAAAGTTGATTTCACAGTGAATAGAATGCTTTGACATACAAGTAGTATACAATTCAATTTTACACCAAAGCACTTACTGCAAACCTAATGGAAACACTTTAGGTTAACTTTCCACATGATTATGAGTAGTTTGAAAGTTGTTTCATGGCTGTACACATCAAC